>NC_057933.1:39521118-39761118 GCF_018555375.3 Anguilla rostrata | reverse complement strand
CTGTTTTGACAGTCACATTGTTGTGATTCCTCAAGTAAACAGAAGAAAAACAAAAATATATTCTAGAAAATTTAACTACTTGAGACAGGGTAGTAAATAACCCATTTCAAATTACAGAAAAATAAATGTATATCGTGTGTTTATGTATAAACACAACGACACACAATTGTGTGATTTCAAGCATTTCAGGAAGAAACAGGGCCACCCATAAGCAGCTGTGCATTTTACATAACAGCATATAAGGAGGTGCTATTATCTTTGAAACTTATGAGTTTCATATAAAATTTCATCCCAAAGACCGATACAAAGCTAAGTCCTGTCGGATATCCCACTATTATGGTGAAAACGATTTACTTGTATTGCATAAAGCAATGGCGATTAAAACAACAATAATGTCATCATGTGAAATGCAAGACTACGAATGGTAACAGCAGCCTTCGGGGGTCCTTACTTCAGTAGCCATGCTTGGTAAAAACAAAATGACAAAACAAAAGAGTATAGGCTACAGAACAATCAAGGATTTAAATGTACTTTTAAAAAATGTTCCCCCATTTAAAGCTCCCACCGGTAAATAAATAACTTTTACAAAATAAGAAGAGCAGGATTTTTACATTCAATATTGAAATTGGTTTATCTTCAAGTGTATTCGTCTGATGATAATTAGCTGGGGGAAAGCGTGAATCCAGGAAACAACATAATAAACGCTGACGCCGAGGTGTGGATGAAACTGACCTTTCAACCCATAAGACTGATTAACAGCTATTTGCATGTTACCGCAACCCATTTGGCTTGACTGCGAGACAATGAGTCCACACAAATGAAACCTTTGCAGACAGCAGCATACGTGCCTTACGAACCATATACGGAAATATCACTCAATCCCAGACTAGTTCATACCATCTGGTTAGGACTATATATACCAATACGGTTAAAGAAATTGCTTGCAAATAATTTCTTTTTCATCAGCTAGAGCACATAAGCGTTGGCGTGCGTGTACTATTGCAAATGTAGCGTGTTTTTATATACAATTCACCGTTAAATCGCTGTGTTGAAAACAAAAGCCTAGCAAACAGCTATTCGCTACAACACTTTAACCCAATCGTGTAGAAACCATGAGTCAATTCAGCAAAATGGCACGGCTATAAATAACCACTGCAGGTAAATAACAGGCAAGTGGCCACGATTAGCAATTTCTTCCCAGCTCATTTATTCACGTAAAGGTTCACTTTTAAGTTTAGGTAGTGTATACAGTTTGTAAAGGGCTAAGGCACCACCAAGTTGCCGCTGCTCGAGCCAAATGAGCCATTGACAATACTGTAAATAAGCAACTGTATGCGATTGCGGGTTACGTAAGAGAAAGTGAAACCTACGTAGCAGTTTAGGTGAGACCGAACAATAGATTATTTATAACTCCTGAAGTAACAGCCACTATGTACAGTACATTTGCTTTTTGTTTAACGTTACTGATCAACAAGAGGCAAGGAGTCGAATTCAAGTTTCAGTGAAATGTTACAGAAACACAGTGGATATAACTACACGTGTTGAACAAACCCACTCCTCACCAAGTGTTAATATCAATGGAATTTATTACAATTTACTCAGCTCCAAGGCACGTTACAGTCTTCTGTTACTACAGAAAGGTATAAACAAACAGAGCATAATATGTTCATGTACAGCATTTTGCTCTACTCTTAAGCATCCGTGCATCAATAAATCAATAAAGCAAAAAAGGAGAGAAAGATTAAAAAGAAAAAAACACGTAGTAAAATATACTCGTATACTCAGATCACAAGATAAAATAAACATTACCCTGGTAAACAACACAACCCAAAATTAAAATCAAAAGAGCAGAAATAAACGAAAGCATTACCCCCTTTGTCTCACCCCCTAACCTAGTTTTTTTTTTTTTTTTCCAGAATTTGGGGTTTAACTAACATGTCACTTTTGTAAAATAGGTTTGTATTTTATGAGTGTCAACACTGGCCTTGGTAATCAATAAAAGTGCATGGAAAAACAGCAGTAATTGCTAAGTGCTTTCACTTTGTACCTAGACAACAAACTGCCATAGAAATTAAATGTTATTCAGTAACCAGTCAATAACGTCTGACAACTAAAACGGCTTCCTCCTCCAAATGAAGTAGAATTGTACCCTTGTTTCAAAATATAGAAACATATGAAGAAAGTAACGTCTCTGTACATAAGACTAATCATGTCAGTTTATTCACAACATGGATATATATACTTGACTCGTTAAGCGTTTAAGAAGGAAGCATACATCTAAGGGTCTCTCTCCTTTTTTACTTTAACGTCCCCAGCTAAAATGGTTGCTATCTCACCTTGCATGAACGCCCAAGGCACATTTGAACCTACCAAGGGGCATTTCTCTCCGCTAGGGCAATACACCTCGCCAGTGGCTCCCTGTGCTTTGATGCTCTCTCGAGAACAAGGGAAACAGAATTTGTGGTTGGGAACTGACGGGCATTGAACGAAGTGGGTATCTTCCAAACGTTCGTGACAAATGGTACAGCACAGTGGCCCGTTATTAGCCATGGGCGAGTCTGGAATGCTCTGAGGGTGACCTTGATCCATGCCAGGGTGGGTGCTGGATTGAGTCGGTGCACCGGCCAGGTTCATTTCTCCGTTGCGAGACGCCAAGCGCCGCTGACCCGATATAGAGGCTGGGGAAACTGGGCTGCTGCTGCTGTGTCGCGTGGACGTGGTTGAGTGAACGGAGTTGCTGTCCTTTGGAGAATGCGCGTTGCCAAGGGTATCTGCGACAGACATGAGGGCTGCCATGGGGGACTGTCCGTTCTGAGGGGCAGTCTCGGGAGGGGTTGTCCTGCTGGAATGCACAGGGTGGCTGGGTCCGAGTGGCGGGGGTACCCCGTGGGAGGCTCCGAATGCACCAGATGTCATCGTCAGTTTCAAAGCCTCGCTCTGGCTAGCCATCCACTGTTGCCTTTGTTGTTCTTCGGACAATTTCAAAGCCCCCTCTGCGGAATCGGGTTCAGGAGACGCCTTGCGTTTTCTCATGCCAGTCCTCGGAGCACTAGCTGCTGGCAAGGCACGAGGGATATTCACCAAAGCAGTAGGCAACAAAGGGCAGCTGGCATCGATGTACGGCTGGGGCAACATCTCAGTACCCAATCCCTCTTTAAAGAAACGAACCGACTCGGGCAATAAATCGCCCAGAAGGCGCCAGTCTCCAGAGCCGTGCTTTTTCTCATACTCCAAATATTTGAAACCCGAAGAAAGCCCTCGACCAAAATCTTTCATGCAGTCTTGATACATTTGTTTAGCGACACCAGATGCGCTGGAAAACACGTTTCCACATCCACTGGGGTACTCAATAAATATTTTCAACTCATAGTCCATTCCTGGCTTTGAGATGGCATCGAAAGCAAACACTCTGCCCACGAGAGAATGGTCCTTTTTAAACCTCACATTAAAAGGAGTGCTATTTGAAAGAGTAATCAAAGTCTCCCTTACTAGTTTCGGTTTGTTTGCCCAGTCCTCGGACCTGTTTCTTAAACTTTCGCTCAGTTCAGCCAAAGCTTCGGCGTTGCGTTGTTTCTCCTTCAGATCTCTCTCCTGGTCCGTGCTGGAAACGGAGCCCGGTCTTTTGCCCACGTCCGACATGGACTGAGAAGCCATGGACAGCGCGGGTCCCATGCTGGATGACGGAGGTGGTCGGTTCGCCAGACCGTGCGGAGCAATGGCCGCTGCAGCAGGCGGGCCATTCAGCATTGTCTGCGGGAGAAGATTTGGAGGCACGGTCATTTGACCGGGGACTGCAACCAGACCGTGGCTCCTTCGCGAATTTGGGCTTTGTCTGTTCAGTTCAGGGGGCCCATCGTCCGTTTTTGGGAAACCATTTGGTCCACTCAGGCCGTTCGGAAGCCTGCCAGCATGGGCGCTAATGCCCGGGTAATCAAAACGTGGTCTATCGGTATTGAGGGAGTAGCGGTCCATCCCCGGTTGCTGTTGTTTAGACGATCCGTCCACGTGGTTGAGCTGAACGGTCTCTTTGGATGACATTGCTGCTTGAGCTTTTACTGCGGGCGGCGGTGGTGGTCCGGGGGATCTCCCCTCCTGAAAACCATGAGCCCGCTTCAGGTGCCGTGCAGTTTCTATCACGAACTCGATCCGATCCGCGCCTTCATAGTTAACGCAACCCCTACAGACTGGCTCCGTAAAATCCCAAATCATAGCCCACGGCATGCGGGGCAAATCGCAAAGGTAGCACGACTGTCTCCTGGACGAAGACACTTGTGCAGAAGACATGTTGATTGCCCTTTTCGGTCCTTTTTTCTTGTTCTGAGTCCCTCTTTCTGTAATCCTCCTTATCGACCCTGCTATTTTGCAACTAACAGCTCTTCTTTTGCTTGATCTCCTGTGCCGCGCAAAATGTGTGTGACTGAGGATCGTAGCTTGCAGGATTCAAATTTACAACACGCGCGCCTCACATTCTGACTTGCATTCTGATTTGGAATTCTGATTGTGACTCCACGTCCTCTCTCTCCACTTGGAATGCCACCTGGCTGGAGCCGTGACGTCAGCACACGTTCCGCAGTTCCTCTGTAACAAACTGACATGCCACTTGTTGCTTTGCTAAAGCGCATGCTCCAACCACTCCCCTCTTGTGTTGTGAATGACTTTACTGCACAGACATTGATCATATTACAGAATACTGCGGACTGTTTCACTTGCTAGCAGTTACTATTTATTTGACCACAAGCGTGTTCACAATCTCTGCCTGTATTTATGTAAAATACAGGCATACGTATAATTTAGCCAAATTTATGAAATACAAAGAATCTGAGATAACGTAGTTAAGCTTACATTTTTGCTTACATCAGCATAATTACAATGAACCGCTTCAGACTGAAATATGAGCATGAACGCAAGTAGCCATAATCTAAGATGTGAATCGCAAAATTTGTTTTGCTGCAATGCGTGCGCATTTGTTACAACCATTCAGTTAATTTAGGATGTAATTTATAGTATTCGCCATTGTCGACGGTCTTTAATGAATGGAGGCTCCGCGCTACCCCTTTCCCTTCCTTGCCTTCTTTTTCAAGAGTCAGCCCAACCAAAACAAACACAGAATGATCAATGCAGCTGGTAGACATAAATATAACCGACAGCTAAATAGTACAAACTACAATTAGGCTACAGCGAACTGTAAGCAGGCGGTCTCGCCGAATGTTGTTTCTTCGCGAACATACAGTACCGAAGAATTAATAATGGATCATATTACTACGGGACTATAAATCCCAGAAATACAGGCGCTTGCTTGCCACTGTTTCTAGGAATGCGTGTTTAGCCAGATTTGCAGGGGTCACCGACTGACCTGCATTGCATTTCCTAACCGTTGCTGACCACGGCATTATTTCCCTCGAATATGTTACAAAATCCCGCCGCGCCTTTAGGGGGAAAGCCAACGCCTCCCACCCTTTCAATTTTTTTTAAATTTTTTTTTTTAAAACAAGAGTAGTATTTTAGCAACAATAAATGCAGACGATATCATACCCAGTGAGAGTGACCGAAAAAGTAAAAGTGCTGGGGCTTTAAAAAAAAAAAAATTTAAAAAAAGATTAAATCACAGTAAATGGTTGATAAGAACAATATTTTTATTTCTGGAACGACACACAAAATGTTTACACCAAGACAGCAGGACTAGGATTAAGTTTATAAAATGTATTCTATTCTGATTTTATTCTGTAAAACAGCGCAACAGAGCGACTCTGTATCATACTACGGTCAGTTGCTAGAAATGAGCTGAGTGACCATTCATTTCTACATTTGCTCTATCGTTGCACTGACGCTTCTGTCTGCCGATGTCGCAATAGTGCAAAACAACACCAGACATCAGAAGAATACTGGCCCCTCTCTGACCGCCACTTTAAAAACTATTTAATCGTGTTGCCTTGTCTTGGCTTTAGCGCGCCTCCTCCGCACGAACTCCCAGAGTTCTTTGCGTGACTACAGACGCTGCTTTTCAAATCTGCCAAACATTAGGAGAGTTCAAACACGCTGGGTTTCCTGACTCGCTTATTGTTTACCTAAATGTAGAGCCAAGAGCGGGTTAGCCCCCCTTCCCCCGGGCCTCCCTTCCTGATTAACAACGGCCGCGAGGTGGAACAAAACTTTCCCCTGTTATACAACCGGGAGAGGGGGGAAGCAAACCGGGAGGGGGACGGAGTTATTTATTGCGCTCTCTGCATACTCCAAGTCGCGGTTTCGCTCCACCAAGGGAGAGAGGATGCCAAGTATGGCTGGATTTCTGCAAAATGCATGCGCTTGGAATGTGGAGTTTGCCTTTTGAGTCATCCGGGGGCTGTGTCGAGCTGGTGGTGACTTCAGTGTAGACTACTGAAATAACAATCTTATCCAAATGGTCTGCCACACCGTAGTGTGATTTACTAGCGTTTGTAATAGCTGAAAACTGGTGACGATGGTCATGATTTACATTGGAGCTTACTGACTTTGCGATTTGTCCCTTTAACCTGATACATTGGCTCTGTGTCGGCTTTTTGCATTCGCGTTTAACATACTCTTATCTACAGTAACATGGGCTGCCTACACCATTTTCACCTATAGTACATTTTACAAATGGATATTTAGTTAAGTAATTCAGATTAAGTGTCTACAATTTCAAAGTTACAATGGCAGTGACCCACCGGGGGAATCAAACCAAAAACCTCTCAGTTGCAAGCTTTGTTCCCAACGATTATGCCCAGTTGCTGCCCTAGTGTATGCTATGCAATGTACTGAATTACTACTCAGTATTACTATTATTTATTTAATCCGTGCATTTCATTGCATAAGGCTGCCCGCCAAAAAAAAAGAAATAAACTGAAATAAATATGCCTGACAAAAGAAATGAGACATGGAAAAGTGTGCTGTAATTTGCATAAGGAATGCTTGATATCAGTCAGAGCTACAAATCAACGAAGAATGCTGACTGAAGCCAGTAAAATGGCTTCATATGTGGAAATGCAGGAACGGAGGTTTAAAGCACAACACCATGTTTTTGAAAAGGTTTATACAGAAAAAGAAATGAAAGATAAATGAGAAGCTGAACGGGTGCCTGGCGCTCAGACTCCTGGTCTGCTTTAGAGCGAGCGGCAGGCACTTCTGACCGAGCTGAGGTTGCAGAACACTTCCAGCCCCGATCGCGCTCGCATGTGACTGACAGGAAGAGGGAGCAGACTCCTTTTGCTGGCGTACACGGTTTAAAAATAAAGGAGAGAAAAGGGAAAGAGAGAAATGCGTTTTGTGCCAATTGTCCCATCACTAATAATAGCCTCCCACCAAGCACTTTGGTGCGGTGCGATTTCAACTCACAATAAGCGCGCTCTCATTAAAATCCTCCAGTTGCACTGACAATCTCAGCCCTGTGCACACAATGTCTTTGTTAGACTTTCCTGTGAAGTGCTTCAGACATCAATTAAAATACATTTGGGAGACGACCCACGCCCCCCCCACCACCAAAGAAAAAAAGAAAAGAAACAGCAGCAGCTATGAGCTCTTTATTTTAAACAACATATTCTGTTGAAATAATTGTAAACGTTTTCTCATGTTGGATCGTACACAACCCAATCACGGCGATCAGAGAGTGAATCAACACCTCGGCGAGATTTTTCTGCTTTATTGCTGCAGCCTATACGAACAGCGAGAAACTCCTTATTTCCCCCGTTCTTACCCCCTCTCCCGTTTGCCGTGGCTAAGCTGGGAGATTTCTCACCGTTTCTGCACCCCCCAGACCAGCACGCCGTGCGACGCCTCCCACTCCAGCTCTGTTTATCAGAACCTCCATGTGGAAAATTTTCAGCCTGCCGCAGTCAATCGCACGGGTTAATTTTTAGCTTCCGCTAAGCACTTGGCGGGCTGCCAGACAGAGGGATTCTGGGAAAAGGCGAGGCTTGCCAAGTACAAACTGCCAGCATTAAGCAGGGCTGACAGCTCCTCTCCTTCCCCGAACTTGGCAGCAGTTCAAAGTGCTCTTTCATTTGAAACGCTGGCAGGCTGCCATGTGCATGCAGATTTTCTTTACCTACCCTCAGAGCAGGCCTGATAAATGCCACTGCCGTTGCCATGGGGATAAGAGTCTATCAGAATGGCCTTGTGATCTACGGCCCCTCTCCCTCCCTCTCCCTCCCTCCCTCCTGCCTGCTTTCTCCCTTTCTCTCACTCTCTTTTTGCCCATTTTAATGTTCTATTTTTTTTTGTCTGACATGGAAATAAAGATTCTGGAAAAAGCACTATAGCATTTTCTGGCAGCGTCTTCGGAATAGAAACGAACAACTCGTTTTTTTTTTTAAATGAATAGGTTTGGCCGAATTGCCGACGCGCAGCATTCGGTATTAAAATGTTTTTAAATGAAACCGAAACAGGCATACATGAAGACTGTGACACGCACTAAAGCAGCACTGCAGCTGTGACTCGTAGACACATTTGGCGTTTGCTTCCCTTGTTTGCTTCCTCCCCTCTGAGCTCCCTTTTTGCCTCTCTTTGTCCAGCTCCTCCTGTGTGTGATCTGCGGCAGAGAAATTCCACACATGGCTGACAGTTGCAGAGCCGAAGCACGGCCATTTTGGATCGCCTCTCCTGCACGGGGCGCGCACTCTAGATAAGGTTCTCGGATCTCAGATCAGGCATCGGTGAAGCCTGTTGTAATTTTAACTGCCAACCGACTGTAAAAAAAAAAGCATACAATTATACAGGTCACTGGAAAAATACACAGTGCTCTGCGCACAGCGATACGAGTCCGGCTACTGTGCGATAGAGGTCAGCGTTTATTTACACAAGGGCCCACAATGGAAGAGCCTCTTACACCTCAGCTCAGATGATGGAGCACCTTAAAACACACAGCAGTGACTTGCACTGAAATGGCTTCAGCTGAGAGGAACATTACTTTGCACTTCGAAATTTACGATGCATAGCAGAAAAAAGACACATTGTGTAAATGCAACCCCTGGGATTCAGGCGATCCATACTGTCTGTTGCAAATGGATATGAAAACAACACCCCGGTCCCTGCAACTCACCCGCAAATGCAGCACCGGGCTCCTGCGCCGCGACCTGGCGCTGACCTGGAGCCCGCTCGCATCACAGAGCCGCTCGCATCACAGAGCTGCTCGCGTCACAGAGCTGCTCGCATCACAGAGCCGCTCGCATCACAGAGCCGCTCGCATCACAGAGCCGCTCGCATCACAGAGCCGCTCGCACCACAGAGCCGCTCGCATCACGGAAATCGCTCGCATCACAGAGCCGCTCGCACCACAGAGCCGCTCGCATCACGGAAATCGCTCGCATCACGGAGCCGCTCGCATCACAGAGCCCGCTCGCATCACTGAGCCCGCTCGCATCACAGAGCCGCTCGCATCACAGAGCCGCTCGCATCACGGAATCGCTCGCATCATAGAGCCGCTCGCATCACAGTGCCCGCTCGCATCACAGAGCCGCTCGCATCACGGAAACCGCTCGCATCACAGAGCCGCTCGCATCACAGAGCCGCTCGCATCACAGTGCCCGCTCGCATCACAGAGCCGATCGCATCACAGAGCCGCTCCCATCACAGAGCCCGGCCGCGTGCAGCCTGGCCGGAGTCGTACGCAATGCCAGCTGCCCAACGCAGGCCTCGAGCAAACGGGCCTCCCAACACGGCGTCGTACGCATCACGCCAGCGCCTCGTCTACACGGAGCCCGATGACGTCTACAGGTGGTCACGGTCCTTAGAAAGCTACGGGAACAAGTAAAGCCTGCTTCACCTCTAAAATATATGGAAGAGAAAGAAAAGGTGCTCATTAGTTTCCAGTTTGTACCTGGAAACATAATTGATCATATTGTGGATTAAAGAAATGATTGAATGAGGTGCATAAGCTAAATTACATGGCGCTATATAAAATGCAGTCCATAATATTGTATAATAATAATACCACCCCAAAAGCACAGATGGAGGAGATGGGGAGCCCTTGGGTACAGTGGGAGAGATGACACTGAATTCTGACTGCCTCCTGGTTGTATTGTGACTTGTGCATATTGTGGAAAGCTGGCCATTCTGAACTGAGAGCATCCATCAGAGAGAGCGCGAGAGCAGAAAAAACAGCACATAAATAAATAAATAAAATAATAAATAAAAAAATAAATAAATAAGTAAAACAAAAACAAAAAAACGTATGAACAAGCACATGCCAAACCATCCTTGGTGTCTCTGGCAGTTCTTAAGCATCTCCACGCTGGAACAGGAAAGCATCTCTAATGAGCCATGCTCATTAGATTTTAATTTTCCTCTTTGAAGGGACTCGATATCAATCATGGGCACACAGGAAAAGAAATGCGATCACTCCAGCAGACGTGTCGACTATTTTTTTTTCCCACCTCCCCTTACCTGGATGGTTCTGGTTGGCAGACAGCTGTTGCTATGGCAACCCTCTGTCCCCCCGCAGGCTTCGTTCTGCTCCCTGAAGATTTGGGGTTGTTAAGGATCTCTTCCAGGAGCCTGCCATTTCCTGCAGTGGGAGAGGAATTCACAGTGAGCCTCAGACGCTCGCCTTGGTCAGCACTTTATTCCTGGATTCACCGGTGGGTGAGAGGACTGGGACAACGTGCCTCCCGCTCGGACGGCTTTGTTCTGTTCAGGAAAGGCACGTTTGAGCCTGTGGTACAGACAATTGGCTTCATTTGTGGCTGCCATGCTTCATCAAAAAATCTCATAGGAGCTTAACAAACGGAATATAATTACAGCATAATATTCATTATTCTTTGCATTGTACAGTGCAGCATAGCCACCTGAAATGGGCAGCTGGCAGGATGAAGGCATGAAGCATTACTCTGATATCCTGCCAGTCTGACAAAAACAGAGGAAGGCAGGAGTTCTTGGTCACAACACACTCCTGCCTTCTCTCCTACAAACTTGCTCTCTGAAATGTAGGATGAATGTAGTAACTGCCAACATCTTAAACGAGGTGTTGGAATAGCAAAAGAATAACATTGCCTGCTCTCTACTGCCCTCTTCGTCAAATCTAAGCATTTATACATGTTTTAAACGTTTTAATCTGCCCACTACTGCCCCCTTTGGTAGAGCTTACCTCTATGTACAGTGCACTTCTTTTTCTTTAGGTGTCAATATGCCAGAATTTCAGAATTTGATATTGTCAGCACCGAAGCAATAGGTGGCATTACCAAAAAGCAGCTTGGCTTTTGGCTCATACAGGGCAAACAGCCACTGCCAATCACCAATACCTCTCCTAATTGAACAAATTAATTGTCATCTCAGGTATACTCACCATTGGTGACATAAAGGGATAACTTTTGGTCTTGTTTTTTTCCTCTATAATCTGATGGGCCCAAAGGAGAAGACGCTAAGACTGGCATCTACTGCCAATATCCTATACTACACCCCTCACACACTTTGGCAGGCAGAATTGTGGGTCTAAAGCTCAAAATAAATACATAAAAATTAAAAAACGAATGAGCATGCGAAAATACAGATGTGTTGTGTAGAAAATACAAAGGATAAATAGTATTTATTGTCATATTTATTTCAAATTAGTCAGAAATGACAGCCATCTAGCTCATAAGCCCAGCATTTTCTGAGCTAAACTTAAATGCAACTGTGTTACCGCTTTAGCATTGTGCATTCCAAAGTCTAATATCCCACAAGCCACATTTAGAGAAACACAAAGCAATAGTGTTTCTCTAAATGTCTGCCCTGCTAGATAATGTTACTACAGTTGGCTTCCTACTGACATTTGCTGTTTGTATCTAGCCAGTTAGATAATCACACACAATCACTATATTGTATAGCAGATGTTAGCTAGCAAGCTAGAAGCTACCCAGTGATTGTAGCTATAATACTCCAAGACATTTTAAACTGAAAACAACATAATTAGGCGTACACAAACTGAGGCTAACCACATGATTAAAGTATTGCTATCGACCGCTCAAACAAGCTCAGTACAGTGCCTAGAGCTGCCTCTGGCACTGTCGGGTGATGCCGTTGTGAGGAACTCCATTTCCTGTTTTCCCTCACAGATGGGATTTTCTCTAACAGCGCTAAAATGCCAGCGCCCAATGATGAGCGCTCAGAGAGACTGACAGATCATAAACTGAGGGGAGCACAATTTCACCATGCAGGCCATTCCTCCCTGACATTAGGTAACTGGAGATACACGGTTCACGCTAATTCAATTTTACTTTGACAGCGCTGTTCGCCAAGACACTGTCACAAAGACGCTTTACAAAAAACAGGAAATAGGACAAATTACACAGAACTCCCATAAACCCAGCAAGTACAGATAAAAAAAAACCTCCCCAGTGGGTAGAAAAAACATTCGGGCTTTTACACAGCCCTGAGTACACAGTGAAGTACAGGGCTATATACAATGAGTTGTCATTCCTAGTAATCTGATCAGCCATAAGAAGAAGAAGAAAAAGAAAAACAAATGTCCTTCCATATCTGTGTACAGTTATGGAAGGACATTTGTCTGCGGAAGGCTATTTGTGCACTCATGATTTGTGCACACACTCCAAATGAAGTGGTTTGGCCTGATTGGTGCCAGGCCAGTCGGCTCCTATGCAGGGAGGGGCACTGGCACATTCAAGCAGGGGAATTTCAACTGGGCATTCCCCTATAGCTGCCCAGTCACTGCAGAAGTGGACACTCACACAGAGATACAGCGGTGAATAAAAGCGCAAAAGCACACAGAGTGAGAGTCCAAGATGGCTGCTGTGAAAGGCACTGCACCACAGAGCATTCTTTCCTCAAGGTCCATTTGCTAATGTGTATCAAAACTCTTTGCAGTAATTTAGAGATAGTTTATAAATGTGAGACAGGAAAATGGAGTTGGATAGCTGCAGCAACAATTATAATTAGCCTACAATACCACCTGAATTCTCCCAGCAGTTATGCCATGGAAAATCTGTTTAAATGCAAGTTCATCAATGTTAAGCCAACGGAAACATTTTTAAACCTTGATTGGCTAGTTGGTGAAGTATGAGAAAAATGAAGGATTAGAAAAATACAAGCAAACAGGTACAGGGTTACAACAGAGTAGTTTGGTATGTTTAGCTTAAAAACTGTAGATATGTCTGGAAAAAATTGAACAATAACAACAACTACTTTTCAGCACTAAACAGTGTGAAGCCATGTGCAAATTATTTTATGCAGTTTATTTTGATCAAAAATAAATTATTAGTGGTGGAAGGGTTTACTCAAGTAAAAGAAGACTCCAGTAGATTCTTAATCACTTAGAAATAAATGTAATCAATAAATAAAAAATAAAAAAACAAGGCATAACCAATATACAAAAATAGATTAATGACTGCTAACATCACATTGTGTAAGTGGGTTTTTATGTAGACATAAATATACATATTAGCCTGTTTATATATTTTTATTCATTTATTTTTTAAGTAAATATATTTTTAAAATGCTAATGTCACATTGTGTGCGTCTGTGTGCATGTGTGTGACACACAGTTTTTTATGTATTCTCCTTCAAATGGTTGGCTAATAGCTGTGAAAGTAGTTCACAAAAATGTCACATTGATTTCAGGATATGATCAATTCAAATCATCAATAGCCTATCTCTTGCAGCACACGTGTGTTCTCTTTAGGCCAAGGCATGTTTATTTTCAGCTACAGCTTACAAGATGACATCATGCATAGTGCAGGGGACGTGCACATTTTCTCCTGCGAGAATCACGCGTACGCATTTGGGTCCTTAATTGTCACCCTCTCTGACCGTTTTGGTTCATCCTCCTTCCCCTTGAGTGCAGTGCACAAGAGAGACACAACACTATAGGCTGAAGGCTAAATGTGTTGCAGTTTTAGGCCGTGATTTCTAAGATGCAGCCTTGTTTGGTCTATTTTTACGCCTTCATTTCCCAGATTAGCTAAATAAAACTTATCAAACAATGTCTGTAACCTGTCAGTCTACTAAAACTTGATAATTACTGGAAAGGAGATGGATAACTGTGGGGTGCTTATTCATTTATTTCTTCCCGATGTTCTGTACGAAGTAAAGCCAGATAAAATGTGCACTCGAGTAATCACAAGGGCAAATCAGCTTGTCATTGTGTAGAAAAAATGGTAAAATGTCCCACTCCTAATTGCAATCACTTCTGTAATAAATCCGTGTAATTGTGGGGCTGTTGGTGGCTCATGTGGTTAAGGCACCGTTCTCAGTCTAGTGCATGAATGAGCCTGCAGATCCGCCTCTTAAAGGAAAATATACCTTTTTCCACTCCCCCACGCCCCCACCTCCCTCCTCCAAACTTTGCCAAACTGACAGAGCGTATTGCTGCAATGGAAAGGCCCTATTCTAAAATTGAATATATCAAACTGAGAGAGAAATTGTAGTTACAAACAGGTTTTTAAATCATGTTGCCGTGCAGCAGTAAAACACTGTAAAAGGAGCTTCTGGATCCCAGCCTTTCCAAAAACAGACCCCGTTCACCCATTCACGGGGCCACAGTAGAGGCGCCTCCTGTGTGACTCCAATCGAGTAACATTTCAGTTTTGGGCCAACTGCTAACGGTGCAACTGAAGGCTAGGCCGAGAAATTTCACCGTGCGTGATGAGTGCACATTTAGCGTGGCTGTAAAGTGCCTTTCTGAAGGGAGTATCCATTCAGCTGTTAGAATGATCCCTGTGCTGACCTCCCTACCCTTTGTCCAAACTGTACCAACAGCAACATGGCCAAGAGCTACACAGAGGCAGTCAAATCCCCTGCGTGCTTTCAGTTATAGGTGTGACACAACTGGAAGGAAAATCTCTTCTACTGGGGATGAAATGCCACATATTTGCCCCATACAGTTGAGGCCCAAAAGTTTACATACACCAAGGTTAAAGATATTCAAACTCAGTTTTTCACAACTTTGCACATTTCATTTTACCAGACATTTCTTTTGGCAAGTCAATTAGGGTATCTACTTTGTTCACATCAGAGGTAATTTTAAAACAATCGATTAGAGACAGATTTATTTCAGCTTTAATTCACTATATCAGAATTTCAGAGGGTCAAAAGTTTACATACACCAAGTTGGCTGTCTCTTTAAACAGTCTGGAAGATTCCAGAAATTGATGGAATGACTTTTTAGAAGCTTCTGATTGGCCAATTGCCATAATTAGGAGTTAATTGGGAGTTAATTGGCACCTGTGGTTGTATTTAAGGGGCTACCTTAAGAGCCACTGCCTTTTTGCCCTTAATACCATGGGAAAATACAAGCAACTCAGCCAAGACCTCAGAAAAAAAACTGTGGACCTCCACAAGTCCAGTTCCTCCTTAGGAGCAATTTCCAAACAACTGAAGGTACCATGAGCATCTGTACAAACAATTGTATGCAAATATAAAAAGCTTGGGACGACACAGACACTGCATCGTTCAGGAAGGAGGCACAAATGAACTCCCAGGGCTGAACAAACTTTGGTCCGAAAGGTTTAACTGAACCCCAAGACAACAACAAAGGAAGTTGGAGGCATCAGGTACCATAGTATCGACATCCTCCATTAAGAGAATCCTACATCGCCATGGCCTGAAAGGCTGTCATGCAAGGAAGAAGCTCCTACTCCAAGACCAGCATAAAAAGCCAGAATGAAGATTGCAGGTGATAACCAGTATGAAGACCTAGCCTTTTGGAGGAGTGTTCTCTGGTCAGATGAAACAAAAATTGAACTGGTTGGCCATAATGATCAGTGCTATGTATGGGGAAAAAGGTGAGGCTTTTAATCCGAAGAACACCATCCCAACTGTGAAGCATGGGGGTGGCAGCATCATGTTGTGGGGGTTTTTTTGTTGGAAAAGAAACTGGTGCACTTCAGAAAATAGATGGCATCATGAAGAAGGAGGATTATCTAGAAATACTGAAGCAACACCTCAAGACATCAGCTAGAAAGTTAAAACTTGGTCGCAACTGGGCAGGACAATGATCCTAAGCATACTTCCAAAATTGTAACAAAATGGCTTAAAGACAACAAACTGAAAGTATTGGAGTGGCCATCACAAAGCCCTGACCTGAATCCCATACAATATTTGTGGACTGAACTGAAAAAGTGTGTCTGAGCAAGGAGGCCCACAAACCTGACTGAGTTACACCAGTTCTGTCAGGAAGAATGGGCAAAAATTCCACAAAGCATTGTGAGAAGCTTGTGGAAGGCTACCCCAAGCATTTGATTCAAGTTAAGCAATTAAAAGGCAATGCCACCAAATACTAACAAAGTGTATGTAAACTTTTGACCCACTGAAAATATGATATAGTACATAAAAGCTGAAATAAATTCTGTCTCTTAGCTATTATTTTGAAATGACCTCTTATGGAAATAAAGTAGATACCCTAACTGACTTAACACAGGAAATGTATGGTAACATGAAATGTGTGGAGTTGTGAAAAATTGAGTTTGAATGTCTTTAGCCAAGGTGTATGTAAACTTTTGTCCTCAACTGTGTGTGTGTGTGTGTGTGTGTGTGTATATATATCTCAGACTGTAAATAATTCACAGATAAATCTCCTCTGCCAAACACTAAATGTTAATAGGATTTAATGTATACATAGCTCAGCTCAAAGTCCAGATAGCCTGAATACAAAACAGTAGCATAAAAACTGAGCTGAAATGGTAGAGTAACTAATTAATCCTACCTGCAATGAATAAAATCTGAGCTCTGCCAACTGCGTTTCACTGTTTGGTTACTATACTATACATTTATAGCAGATTTGTGTTCCTCCATTCAGAGGACGTGCTCTCCAGGACAGAGCTTCACACACCCACCAAATAACTAAGCACAGGTTTGCACTTAACAGAGATAATATGCACAGACTGCTCCTAATAAGACTTCTCTACGACCTTAATTAGAACTACTTAACAGAGCTACTTCCTGGCATCCCTGTAAAGTAATATTCAGGAAATGTGTTTGTGGACAGAAGTGGCCAGGAACATTAGAGATGTTTCAAACATATCACACCGACACCTGCCCGGTGCATTTCAACTTACGCCTGTTACCAAAAGGACATGTACGCATCTAATCAAATTCTCTCATGTGGCTGTTGAATAATTATCATGCGAATGAAAGCTTTCAGAATCATAGCTGGTTTTGCACAGTCTTGCTTTTGCCACCAAGAAGTTAATGTAAATTTATATGAAGACTTGTGAACTTTATCTCCAGGCTAAACCAAGGGGGGAAGCACTCAAACACAGGATATGCTGCAACTGGCTCAATTGGGCCATTCCAATGAGGACCATCATTTGCAGCTCACTGAATGTGATGTAAAGAGAGACATCTACTGCACATATATTATCTCTATCAGAGTAGGGTGGTCTCCTAACATCTAGTCAGGCGTGATGCATGGTTAGTACAACCTAAGCCCTACAGAACAACAGCACCATAAGAACAGTCAGCTCTCTCACAAGTTGAAAGCAGTGGGAGGTGGCTGAAAACGCAGCCCTGATTTTAAATGCACACTTACATATAATGAAGAAAAAAATATAAACAGCAGTTGGTGGGGAAAAAAGCTGTACATGTAAGGAATAAATCAATCATTCAGAGCTGATTTGAAGTCATTAAATCTTTTAGAGGTGCTGTTTGTGAAGGCACGGCATGGTCTGGCCTGGTGTGCTGTACTGCAGGGTCCTGCAGAGCCCTTTTGAGTGGCAGGTCCTCAAAGTGAGAAAAGGGCACACCAATCTACCCCAGGCACCCGGACCCCCTGCCCGTGCACGTTCCTGCTTTACTGCACAGGAAAACGCGGTGCCATGCAAACGCCTGTGCTCACTGCTATGTGAGGGCTGTGCTGCACTGCGTAAAAAACAGCCTGTGCTGACTGAGGTCTGTTATTTCCACACACCTGCCACAGGCATTTCAATAAATTCCCAGCGATATAATTGGGTAATGTGTAATCTGCCAAGTCATTGTAACGTGTAAATGAATATGCATACATTATGCAAATCGCCATTCATAAGGCCAGCCAGTCAAACGTAAAGACAGCTCTGCATCGCTGTCCCTCAGGACTGCTCCAGTTAAATTAAGGGTTAAATACTTAAGATAAACCTGAACAGGCTCATGAAGTCATTTTCAAAGAGCTACCTGAGATACATCTATAATTCTACGTGCACACCTGAACACCATCAATATGCAGCGGTTTAAATGGATCATTTGAAAATACCCAAGTGTAAAAATGTGTAACGTCTAAATGTAAGCATACCTGAACACATTCAATAGCCAGCTGTGTAAATGTAAGCAAAACTGAACACATTAAATAACCAGCTGTGTAAATGTAAGCAAAACTGAACACATTAAATAACCAGCTGTGTAAATGTAAGAAAAATGGAACACATTAAATAAACAGCTGTATAAATGTAAGCATACCTGAACACATTAAATAAACAGCTGTATAAATGTAAGCAAAACTGAACACATTAAATAAACAGCTGTATAAATGTAAGCAAAACTGAACACATTAAATAAACAGCTGTATAAATGTAAACAAAACTGAACACATTAAATAAACAGCTATATAAATGTAAGCAAAACTGAACACATTAAATAAGCAGCTGTATAAATGTAAGCAAAACTGAACACATTAAATAAACAGCTGTGTAAATGTAAGCAAAACTGAACACATTAAATAAACAGCTGTGTAAATGTAAGCAAAACTGAACACATTAAATAACCAGCTGTATAAATGTAAGAAAAACTGAACACATTAAATAACCAGCTGTATAAATGTAAGCAAAACTGAACACATTAAATAAACAGCTGTGTAAATGTAAGCAAAACTGAACACATTAAATAAACAGCTGTATAAATTTAAGCAAAACTGAACACATTAAATAACCAGCTGTATAAATGTAAGCATAACTGAATGAATGTACAGTATTAAAATATAAGCATGCCTGTGTTGGGGTATGATTACATTTAGATATTATACATTTATGCCAGATATTAAATATATACATATATACTGGATAATAAATGTGTTCGGCATAATGTAATGTGAATAACATCACACTGGACACATTCGGTATAAATGTCAGTGTATTATTCAGGGTGAAGTTACCCTGAATATGAGCTGCAAAGCAAGCTGAGAATTCAGGAACAGGAGAATCACGGACTGGCCCTCCCTCTCTGTCTAAGCTGCTGAGGGTTCTGCCACAAAATGGCTGCTGGGAGCTCCACATCACAGCAGTGACGGGGGAGGTTAGTCACACCCCCACTGTAAAATCATTTCAGACTGGAGGTGCTAAATAAAAACTAAAAATAAAAATGTGAAGGACTACATTTGTACACAGATTAAATCTGCTGTTCTGAAGTGTACAGTGTTAAATCCATATTATGTGCTTGTTAAAAGCTTGAATGAAATACCATGTCTGCAGTGATCATTCAGAACGCCTAACAAAGGGATAAACTGAACCCAACAAATAACTACGATGAGAATTGGAACTGAATATATAAAAAATAACTTTATTATTATTATTATTATTTATTAAGAACTTGATCACTCTATCCTCCAAGTTAGCTAAATACTATAAAATATCGTTCACATACATTTGCATGTCTGAGTAATTTGGATTATATATATAATATAAAAAATATATTATTGTGTGTGTGCGCACACGTGGGCACTGTGAGATCTGACTTTCGAAGAAACCATGGATTTTATCTGATTTATATGTCAGAATACATCAGCAATATTTCTCAGGACACAGTGTAGGCTACTGGTTTTGAACAGGACTGAGCATGTACACGGCTAGCTGAAGTGCCAGCGGTAAACAAGCTGACTATACGCAATGGAATAATTCCTAAGACCAGAGCTCTTCAGCTGGGCCCAAATGCAGCTTTAATGTGCAATAGTTACAATGTGCTTAAGGTATTTACACACATTTTTAAGTCTGGGAAATTTTCCTCTTTCATGATAATTGGTTAAGAATGTAGGTCAATTCTGTTTATCATTGACTGCTACCAAACATAAGATTCTGTAAAATATACAGGGTACCCATAAGAAGGTTGCCATAAACCATTTTAAATTGTGGGAAAATTACATTAATATTGAACATGTCAGTTTTGAGGGGGAATATGGCTAAATAATGATATACACAAAATTTTTGGTTGGTTCTGGGGCAAATCCGCTGCTGTTGATATATTCAGTGTTTTTTTGTTTTGTTTTTTTTTATATTCAGTGTATAATTAACTGAATGTGTCAACAAATGATCCTTGTCAATTCCATCGCATTTGTTTAATCTTCAAGCCTGAAAGTGAAAGGGCGTAGATCCGTCTCAGTGAGTCACTACGCGCCAGAAAAAAAAAACTGGAGGAGAGGGACGTTATTCAGATGTCCACCGGTAACGCTCACAGAACACTTCCATGTCTAATTACCTGAAACGCACAGCCGTGAAATTCAGACTCGCGCGCTCAGGGGGAAGGAGACGTGTGCGCCGGCGGGCCGAACGACCGGGAGCTGAACGCAAGCGCGGCGAAGAAGGGGCTTCGAAGCGCTCGGCAGGGGCGGACGCGTGCTCCGGGTGGCGCGCTGACCCAGGCCGACCTCGGCGGCTTCACCCGCGGCCTTAGCAGGTAAGGGTGCGAGCTAATAATAAAGCCTGCCATTTCATTTTAAAAGGGCATCGCTGCGGGGGACAGATGGCCTCCCTTGGCATCGCCATGGCGACGGGGCAGCTGGAGACACGGCCGCGGTGAAAAGCTACGGCGTGTCGAGCCGCGCGACTCCACGCCAGCTCATCCTGACAAATCTGAATTTTAATAATAATTCAGGGCGGAGGCATTACATATAACCGGCACTCTGGACAGGACTTCCTGCTCGTTCTACTCTAGAATAACAAAATGAATGCTCAGGACAAGAACAAAGACAAATGCTACAAATAAATGTAAAGACAAGGCCGGCGAAGCACTGCACTTTGAGATCGTGTTGTTCGATACTGGAGTGTCAGCCTAGTTCACTGTGGTCCATATTCCATATGAGGGACTTGGTGAAGGGAATGTAGAGCTCCAGTGTACTCTTTACACCAAATTCCCATTGTTTGAGCTGAAACAGTAACCCTGTCCTCAATATCGAAGTCCCTACTGTCTCTTGCACCTCTGATTGGCTCAGGAAAGTCTGAAACTTCAGGACTCGACAAGATCCATCTTGGTAAGACAGGTCCCTATTACAGCAGTTACGTCCAGGCAGCTCTAATGCTGGGTGTCAGTAGTTTGACAGACAGCAGTGAGGGGGGAGGTTAGTCACAGACCTTTTGACAGACCTCAGCCTTACAGTCACAGAGACTACATTTTCCCAACGTAGACACAGGTTACACAAGTTACTCATTTCCAAACCATGCTCATCAGCTAGCAAGCGTTCAGCCATCAGACCGAAGAGAGTGAGAGATACCAAGTCAAGTATATTCTAAAAAGCAAGCATAGTGTTCCATTTCAACAGAAATTAAAACAGCCAAATTACCAACTCAAACATTCAAATTCCGATCATTTTCTTAACATCAGTAATTATTTAAAAGAAAACTCACTTTTATTTTTAGGAATTATAAAAATCAGTAAAACAGAAAACTAGAGTAAAATGAGTGCTGAGAAGTCAGTGTGCAGCACCATGCTACAGGAGCAGATAAGACCACAGAAGACCGAAATGGCCTGTTAACCTCCTTCATTTAATATAATTTTGGGCTTTTCTTTATCCACTCCTGTCCCAAGAATATTTGTTTACATAAATGTATGACGTGCTTTAAAAAAACAAGAAAAATAGAAAGCACCATATAAATTAAGATAATCTTCAATCTTAAAATAAATTCTTAGAACAGTATCCTCTGTACGAGTATTGCATTTGGCTCTGTGTGTCCGTGCAAATCAGGAGGGCGCTAGGGGTCCAGGCTGAATCTAACGGCAGAGAGACTGCGCTTTTTTATGATGTGGCAGCGACCCGTGCAGTGTGGCGGCCATTTTGTGCCACGGGGCTGGCAGTGCGAAGGCTGAGGCGGAGGAACAAAGGGGAGCCTCCCTCCTCCTTAAGCAGGGACAGCAGAGACGGAAAAGACCCTCTTTGTCACGAGAGGATCGGGCGGGCGGGCGACCCTCCCTGAAGTGGAAATCAACAGCTGCTGCACTCCAGACTGGAAACCCAGTGAGGTCACACTTGGCAGCAGTGTTCTTTTTAGTCTATGCTAATCTGAAAAGCAATTACATCACGCAATCTGATTAAGTGGAAAGGAGGAACTGCCGCGGTCTAAAAATACCGCTCGCTCCGACTGGAACAGATTTAGCGGAGAGATACGCTGCACGCCCGCGACATTCATCAGAATCAAGGCTGAGATAGGACGGAAGTGAGGGTGTGTCTGTGTGTGTGTGTGCGCGCGCATGCACGCGCGTATGACTGTGTTAGAAGAGCTGGCTTTTATGTTCCCGTCTGTCCAGCCTGCAGCAATAAGCCATTTAAGCTTACTGAGCCCCTACTGGGAGAGATAACTGCCGTACGTCATGATACCATAAACTGCCTTTCATCCCGGAACACAGTTGCGCTTTTGAAGTTGTTGGTCACCTTATTTGCATAATCTGACTGTGGGTAGAATCCGTCAGCCTGGCTGACATTCTGGTCATGCTTCCACTTGAGCACTGTGATTTTGTGAAGTCAAATGTGGAGTCCATATTAACATTTAAAAAATTTAATTTCCCTATGGGGTTTATGGAAGCAGAATGTTGTGGAGTGGGAGGGGCTTACAGATGCTGAATGTTGTGGAGTGGGAGGGACTTACAGATGCTGAATGTTGTAAAGTGGGAGGGGCTTACGGATGTTTAATGTTGTGGAGTGGGAGGGGCTTACAGATGCTGAATGTTGTGCAAAGGGAGGGGCTTACGGATGCTGAATGTTGTAAAGTGGGAGGGCCTTACGGATGCTTAATGTTGTGAAGTGGGAGGGGCTTACAGATGCTAAATGTTGTTGAGATGGAGGGGCTTACGGATGTTTAATGTTGTGGAGTGGGAGGGGCTTACAGATGCTGAATGTTGTGGAGTGGGTGGGGCTTAGACATACATCTGCTATTGGCATTGGCATTTACGTACTTCCTTCTAAAAATATTGCTGCCCCTGCACTTCCGCTTCTATTCAAGCAGTTGTTGAGAGGGAATAGCCTAGCAACATAGCACAACATACTTCATGGACGCTCGCGAAACTGAATAAATATTGCTCACATTTACCCCAAACTGCTTAGCTAGCTCAGTGCTGATGTAGAAGATATTTGATGTAAAACAAGTGTCCATCATCATCCATTTCAGCTTCGGGGATCAAACGTTCATATTGATTTATTTTGCAATATTGATACATCTGCCGTAAAACAGTGCCATCGTACCACTACCAGCGTACCTACCAGAAGTGCTGAAGCAGCGATAGAGGAATGCGGAAGCGGCTGTGCTGGCAGCTCATTGCTGATGAGTGGGTGGGGCATATGGATGCTGAATGCTGAGAAGTGGGCGGGATCACGGCCAGCCCATCCTCTGGCACTGCTGCTTGCTGGGCCTTGGCCCACACCCTATTAGACTTAGAGAGGCCCGGTACAATAGCAACAGCCAGAAGACACACCTTGAGTCTGGAACTATTTCTGCTGCCAATGGGCAGCAGTGTTTCTCAGGACTTGATCAGCAGGGCCTATAAAGGCTGCAGTCCGAACTGGACCGCTGCACTCATACCCTTCAGAAAGACGCTCAAACTCAACCTGAACCGCCGTGGCAAAGATGCAGGCGCACAGGAGGCTAGTGTAAAACGCGAGCTCTGCCGTACACAGTGAGGTTATGCAAGCAAGACTCCCTCTCCCCCATGTGTCCCTGGTCTCTCCCACAGCCCTCTCATTCTGTCCTAGTCCATCACTACACAATGCCTTTATGTTATCACATTTTTAAAGTCTGGAACAATATGTTCTGTTTTTGCCGGGGAATTTCACCAGCTGTGTCATGCTCAGACCAGCAATGAGACCTGCTGCACTAAAATAAGGTTGCGTTTCATTTGAGTATCGGACCATGATTTCAGCTTTGCGCACCGAACAATGAGCGAACGGAACAAACCTTAACAAAAAGCGCCCCCCGTCCCCGCCCCCGCCCCCGCACCCACCCCCACCCCCACCCCCACCTCCTCTCCTCTCCTCTCCTCTCCTCTCCTCTCCTCCCCGCTCCTCAAGCAGACACACGCGGCTCGGTTGCTCCTGGGAGACGAGCGGGAACCAGGTCTGAGGGAGAGTGGGTCTGGGCTGGGGGGTGCAGGAGCGGCTGAGGCGTGTGGAGCAGCGTCCTCCTCCTCCTCCTGCGCCCCCCCCCCCTCCTGTTTTCCGCTCTCAGGTAATTGTTACAAGGTCAGAACGAGCACGAGAAGCCTGGTGCCACCTCCCCCTCTCCCTCCGTCTCTCCCTCTCCCTCTCCTCCCCCGGCGCTGCCTCCATCCAGGCGTCAAAACAAAAGGATGGCTTGTTTCCTAGCAACGCCCCGTGGCTGCCGCTGCCCTCCCGAGAGAGACGAGCACGTAGCGCGCAGCAGGAGAGGGCGCCTGCGCTTTAAATGGAAATGACTGAGGAGGGAAGGAAAGTATAAATTAGCCAATCAAATCCCAGAGCAATTACTGTAATGTCACAGGCACATACGGCCGCTCCAATCGGCCGCTAAATTAGCATCAGTGAGGCTTAAGAAGAAACGGCTCTACCTGTGCACGTGTCTTTGTGTGTGAGCGTGCGTGCGGTTGTGTGTCCGTGTGTCCTTTCACCATAGTATGCGCATTGCTATTTTGCCAAATCATCCGCGTAAAATCAACTGCAACACAAACTGAATATCAATTTCACCTGGCAGTGAATTTACCAGGGAAGTCTAACATCATGAAAACCCTTCTGTACGATGGACAGCTGAAGGTTGCCAGCTCTTCTTCAGGTCAGGCTGAAAGACAGGGCCTTGTCATCGCCCCAGAACACATTAACTGAAATACATATTGACCCACGTGTCAAAGTATGCTTTCTGTCCTCACTGATCAGCACATGTTTACAATGATCTAAAGCATATGACCTGTGCATTCCACTGAAGCTCATTTTACCAGAACAAGCAGACGCAATCTATGTTTTACTACATCCTAATGCTCTATCATCTACTACCAAGCACATACATGACAAATAATGTGACAAGTCAGGCTCGTGCACACACACAAGTCAGGCTCACACACACACAAGTCAGGCTCAAGCACACACAAGTCAGGCTCACGCACACACACAAGTCAGGCTTGTGCACACACAAGTCAGGCTCAAGCACACACAAGTCAGGCTCGTGCACACACAAGTCAGGCTCACGGACACACAAGTCAGGCTCGCGCACACACACAAGTCAGGCTCACGCACACACACACGTCAGGCACACGCACACACACACGTCAGGCTCACGCGCACACACACAAGTCAGGCTCACACACACACAAGTCAGGCTCATGCACACACAAGTCAGGCTCGTGCACACACACACAAGTCAGGCTCACGCACACACAAGAGAGGCTCACACACACACAAGTCAGGCTCACGCACACACACAAGTCAGGCTCGTGCACACACACAAGTCAGGCTCACGCACACACACAAGTCAGGCTCACGCACACACAAGTCAGGCTCGTGCACACACAAGTCAGGCTCACGCACACACACAAGTCAGGCTCACGCACACACACAAGATAGGCTCACACATACACAAGTCAGGCTCACACACACACACAAGTCAGGCTCACGCACACACACAAGTCAGGCTCACACACACACAAGTCAGGCTCACACACACACAAGTCAGGCTCACGCACACACAAGTCAGGCTCACGCACACACAAGTCAGGCTCGTGCACACACACAAGTCAGGCTCGTGCACACACACACAAGTCAGGCTCACACACACACACAAGTCAGGCTCACGCACACACACAAGTCAGGCTCACGCACACACACAAGTCAGGCTCACGCACACACAAGTCAGGCTCGTGCACACACACAAGTCAGTCTCACACACACACACACACGTCAGGCTCACACACACACACACGTCAGGCTCACGCAGGGGTCAGCGGCGCCCTGCTTGCACTCACAGGGTCATGGGATACAGAGCTGGGACCAGTGTACCGTACTGTACTGCATGTACTGTACTGTACAGAGGAGGCAGGGGCAGCACGAGGCTGACTGACTGCAGATGTACGAAGTGGGGGGGGGCTCTGTGTGCTGCTCAGAGGACCGTTTTCACATCCCCGCCCATTTACAACATTAGGGCTCGCAAAATATTTTATTCGTTTCCCTATCGTTAGTGACACGTTTCGGTATCAAATGGCTTCAAAATAATGGAGGGCAATGTCAGTATCGGGGCAGGATTTCAAATATTCACAAATGCGTGAAGCCCCTCACTGCCCTATATTCCTTTTCATGTCAGGGAGTTAGCATTGCTCTGATGTGCGCCAGAGACAAAGAAATGAGATCTAAAAATAGCCCTATCCCCAGAGAGAATTCAATCAGTCTAGCAGCCAGAGAAATGATATGAGAGAGAGAGAGAGAGAGAGATCTGCTCCCAGCTGCAGAAATCGCACGGTTGCCATGACAACCTCCCCGCAACACCGCCAGCGAATCAAAATGAGGTAATTCCAGAGATGTTAGGCCACGCCTTCCCTTCGGCCCATGCACAAGGCGGGGCGCGGTGAGAGGTCATCAATAATGCACAGCAGACAGCTTTCACCGAGAAGCTCGCGTAACACTCATTACCACCAGCACTCGCTGCCGCTGCTACACAGCTAGCGTGTGTGCCACTGACCCCGCTCACGTTTCAGCTACACACTGACAGCACACACACTCAATCAGCTTCTGCAGAAGGCAGCGTTTGAGAGAGCAGTTAGCGCTGGAGGCTGCACAGACGCTGAAGAACGCACTGTGACAAGAGCAGGCCAGTCAACCCATCTAGGCTAAGCGGTTTAGCCACAAACTACAGGGCGTCCAGCGCTGAGCCACGTTCGGACTTTACCGGGCCTGACCGCCCGGAGGGTCCCAGCGTCCACACACCGAGGTCTCTGCGTTAGGAACCTCACTAATAAAAAAAAGTCCTGCTGATTAGTGTGGCGTATCCGAAACGTGCAGAGAAGCAGGGCGGCTTCGTAGCCACGCGCAGCCCAGCGAGAGAAAGAGCGGGGGGTCCGGCAGCAGACAGCTCCGCCCACCCGCAGCCCTATCCGCCGTTCTGCAGGTACAGACAGCGGCCGCGCTGACAGCTGCTGAAGGTCAGCCAAAGACGGCAGACCCCGCGTGCAACTGTCTGAACAGAGCAACAGAGTACGGTCTTCATCGCTCATTAGAACAGAACCGGGTGCAGAGGACTGGGGTACTGGAGGACTGGGGGACTGGGGGACTGGGGGACTGGGGGCGGAGGATTGGGGGACTGGGGGGGCGGAGGATTGGGGGACTGGGGGCAGAGGACTGGGGGACTGGGGGCCAGAGGATCTGGGGGAACTGTGGGGCGAGAGGATGGATGGGACTGGAGGACTGGAGGACTGGAGGACTGGAGGACTGGGGGACTGGGGACTGGGGGACTGGGGACTGGGGCAGAGGATTGGGGACTGGAGGACTGGGGGCAGAGGATTGGGGGACTGGAGGATTGGGGGACTGGGGGCAGAGGATTGGGGGATTGGGGGAACAGCACCAGGGACATGCAGATTCTTCTGCGCTGACCTTGCAGGCAGATACTGCTTTATAAAGGTTAAAGGCTTTTCACACACGCACGCACACACACATAAATATACATGAAATGTGTGTTCTGAGTGAGTGTTTTTGTTTTGATCATTGAATAACACATATATTTAAGGTGCATAAGTAGTACCTGAGCTCCAGTGAATGTGTGTGTGCATGCCTTTCTGTGCTGTTAAAGGGCGATGTCCAGGTGAAGAGTCGGCACACTGCACACAGCGCTACCCCAGAGCGAGACTGCGCAGCGCAGGCAGTGAATCATGCAGAGGACAGACGTGGAAAGCAGAGGCGCTCTGGCCCTGTTCTGTGTGCTGGTCTGGCAGTCAGCTCCAGGCCGGCGCTGCGTCGCATGGAAACGCAGAGCAAACAGACGCACCTGCAGCTGCGCCGCGAGAGCAGCGAGGCACAGACGCATCTGCAGTGTCCTCTGCACACAGACGCTCTCCCCACGGGGCGGTCTGCACACACAAGCATACATACAGAAACAGCCACACACATTTTACAGGCCATGTTATGTGTCATGATTACCCTTCTCATACACACAAACACACACACACACACACATGCACACTCACTCACACACTCTCTCACACACACAAACACACACACACATACACACACACAGACGCACGCACACTCTCTCACACACACAAACACACACACACATGCACAATCACTCACACACTCTCTCACACACACAAACACACATACACAAACACACACACAGACGCACGCACACTCATGCACACACTCACACTCTCACACAGACACGCACACGCACACGCACACGCACACGCACACACACACGCACACACACACACACACACACACACACACACACACACGTCATTCTGACTGCAGGAGATCTGGCGGAGCGCCTCGATTCAGACAGATTAGATTGGGGGCGAGTGGGGGTGGGGGGTTGTCCTAGTCTTCAGACTGCACGTAGGAGAGGCCCGGCTCTGACCTTTCCAGCAAGCGGGGGGGGGGCGGCCTGTAATTACAGCTGAGGGAGAGGGGGGGGCGATACCAGGAGCCGCTGGGGTTAAGACGCACGCCATACACAGCCCCCCGTTTTCATCTCAACCTTTCTGCAGTATCAGCTGCACAAACACATGAGCGTTTCTGTAAAACAGCCGCCCCGTCGCGAGCACAAAGGGAAAATGGCGGCTCTGAGCGACGCGCCCCTGCGCAGGAGCTCAGAGCCGTCCCTCCCGCCTCGCTCTCAAGGTGAGGGAAGCGCCGAAAATTCCATTTGCGCCCCGTTAAACCCGAGAATGAGAAACCCCGCGGGCGAGGTGCTGCTGCTGCTGCGGGGCGGGAGCGGAGAGTCGCTTCTGGAAAAACCCGCGGCGGCCAGAGGCTCGCGGGTTCATCCCAGTCCAGGACACGGAGAAGACGACGCAGCGCGCCGGTAAATCATAATGGCGACTGCTTTCTGACGTCCTGTTCATTTCCACCACCTCTCTCCCCCCCGGCGTCAGTCCGCCCCGTCCCCCTGGCAACCAGCGTTTGCGGGGAAACCAGCCCGAGCCTGGTCGCCTTCCGCAAGATGGACGGATGAGAGACGCGGCTACGCCCACGCGCCACGGCAACACTGTGACACAGCCTACTACTCTCGCACAGGCTCCGCCCCAAACCCCAACTGACACCAGCAAAAGGGCTTTTCAACACTCCCTTTATTACACTACACCGCGTTTTTACACTCTGTGTCAATACTACACCACCCGCATCCCATTCCATTTCCTCCCTCTAAAATCCCAGCATGCACCACGACTCCAGCTAACCAGCCACAATGTATAGGGGGAGGAGCAGACAGGGACCAAATTAACATGGCCACAGAGCCTGGCTGGCTTCTTACGTTTATCTTCTCTTATTTTTCCCTTTTCTCCCCAATTCCACGTGACTGAGTTACCGTGTCTTCATGCACACAACCTCCTAACTGATTTTCCACTGGCTAGTGGCGTACTTCAGGTTTTCAGCCTTTCAAGCTGGCATTAGAGCCATTTGTACAGCTTTCACACACAGCTCATTGTCTTGCTTCTGACAGTAACAGCTGCTTTAAGAGGAGCCTGCCATCCCACCCCTACCCAAAATACAACGGTGCCAAAATATCTTTTGACTGGGCAGAGTGAATGTTGGTGCATTCTAGAGATGGAGCAGAGCAGAACTCCGAGGTTTGGGGTGCTCTGGGTGCTTCCCCTGTGGAAAGAGGGACAGGCACGCGGGCAGCCATTTTAAAACGTGTAACACACAGAAGGCAGAAAAACCCCAGCACAAAGGAAAGGCACTCCGGGCACAGAGCTGAAAGGACGCCGGCCTGGCGTCGGCCCGCTAGCACCCGCTACGTCGCGGCGCCGCTATAGGAGGACGCTCCTCCGCGATGGTCTACAGAGGCTCGGCGAGCGGGCTCTACGAGGCGGACAGGGCGCACCCTCCCCGCCGCTTTACCGCTCGCCGGCAGCGCGGCGGCCGCTCCCTCCACTTATTTTTTCCGCTCGCCTTATCCTGAGGTGATGAGGCAAAAATAAGTGGCTCCAGACCAGCCATCAGGCGGGGTGGAAGTGTACCTTCACGCTCACATCATTTTCTATTGTTTTCTTAACTGCCAATCTCTGCAGCATTCAAGCTTGCCTTCGCTGGGCGCTTAGCAACTCCACTGTGAGAGACTGCTATTGCCACCAAGTGGCAGGCAGAAGTACTGCCGTCTGTTAGTGCCTGTTATACGCGTGCTGTTAGGCAGCATCTGAAGAAAAACCATAATAAGCAGCACAACGTCCAAGCACATTAGTAAGAATAACTGAAACTGTCTCAACCTAAATAAGAGGCTTATTGTAAAAGTCCTAATAGAGAAAGCAGGTAGCAGAATGGGCACTGTTCAGATTAGCAGACTTTCAAAGGAAATAATCAAAACATGACAAATGAATGAGGCAGTACATCCATAAGACATTAATAGCTTAGGAATTCTCAAAATGTGAGAAGGAAATGTCCTCATGAAAAAAAGCAGTGTAAGTGTCGCTATTGAACAAAACAATGCTACAGACAGGAAAAAAAGTTTTTAAAATGTTTAATGATTTCTTTTTTCTTTTGTTCAAATGATAATGTAATCATCTTGAAATAAGAAATATTACAAAAAGAAAATAGTTCAGCAGTATATCAGTGATAAATCGCAACAGCTGGCATATGTCCCCATGTTGTATAATGCAAACTTTTAGGCTGCGATCCTTTCAACATATTTTGTCCGAAAAACAAGGTCAGCACTGGCAGGACACACACATATACACACACACACACACACACACAAATACACACACACCTTCCCCATTACGGTGCTGTGTGCCGAGTGCAAAGCCACGGCCACAGATTCCCAGACTACCCTTGAAAGGCTTGGCCAGGCTCCCGTGGTTACTGCGGAACCGATCGCCAAGGAAACAGGCGGGGGGCGGGCTGGGCATGTGGGAGGGGACACCTGCGGGTTGCTTCGGGAGACCGAGGCGTAGCAGCTGTGCCCACGCCCCAGAGAAAGCCAGCGACAACCCAGCAATACCGCAGTGTCCACCAAGGAGAAAGCGCTCACATCGCACTTCAGTGACCACACCATACACACGAGAGGTTCAGCAGGGGAAACTGCTATTGTCACCATTGTGTTTAGATGGGTTTGGAGGCAGAATAAACATTTCATTTTAAAGTGGGACAGATAACAAGCTCACACTAGGGCTGTCAGATTTAGATTTAAAATTCCTTTTTCCTTGAAAAGACATTTTTTAAAATACATTTTTTATTTGTTAATTAACATTTAAATATGTAACTGAGACTCATGTACGTATGAGCTGAAAATGTAACATGATCTGCGTCTGAATGACCCTTTTCCGCTCCCCTGCATAATTAGGTTCTGAATTTTGAAAAAAGATATGATACCATCGCTCATTAAGGTTCTGTATCAAGACATGATGATGTACAGAAAGCAAGCGTCACTGCCAGTTGACCTGAATGGTCATATAGTCTCCATTTGATGTGTTCTTGTCAACCACATGGAAGCTGCAAGGCCTTGCTGCTGATTGGCTGTCTTAACACTCAAAAGATATCAGTGGGGCCTTTTTTTCCTGGAAGCATCCAGAACATCTGAGTACTACGCTAGGAATAGTTAATTAATATAATATATTAATTAAACATTGTTGGCAAAAGATATCAAACACCCATGTGAGATGTATCTACTTACATTTGAATATGGTTGCATTATGAATCACACATCCCGCTGTGCACTGTATCTACCCTTAAACACTGGAATATGCGGTTCACCATTACTGAAGACCTGTCACACATCCCTGTGTGCACTGTATCTACCCTTAAACACTGGAATGTGCAGTTCACCATTACTGAAGACCTGTCACACATCCCTGTGTGCACTGTATCTACCCTTAAACACTGGAATATGCGGTTCACCATTACTGAAGACCTGTCACACATCCCTGTGTACTGTACTACCTAAACGGGAATGTGCATTCCCATTACTGAAGACCTTCACCAGCTGTTGACTGTTCTACCCTTAAACACTGGAATGTGCAGTTCACCATTACTGAAGACCTGTCACACATCCCTGTGTGCACTGTATCTACCCTTAAACACTGGAATGTGCGGTTCACCATTACTGAAGACCTGTCACACATCCCTGTGTGCACTGTATCTACCCTTAAACACTGCAATATGCGGTTCACCATTACTGAAGACCTGTCACACATCCCTGTGTGCACTGTATCTACCCTTAAACACTGGAATGTGCGGTTCACCATTACTGAAGACCTGTCACACATCCCCGTGTGTGTAGTGTATCTACCCTTAAACACTGGAATGTGCGGTTCACCATTACTGAAGACCTGTCACACATCCCTGTGTGTCGTGTATCCACACACAGGGTACTGTAGGTGCTTCAGCAGGTGAAAAGCGCTGGCTGGCTGGGGCCCGTGTTTTTACACACGCAGCCCACGCGTTTCTCTGAGCGCAGTCAAACCCGCGCGGCGCCCGCTGAGTCAGCGCACAGCAGCCCACAGTAGCGGTACTCACCTCCTGCCGGGCGGGAAGCCTTCTGCGGGTCCGGCGCGAGGTGCTCCTGGCCGGTTCGGGCCCTGGCGTCCCGGGACATGGGCATAGGGGCGAACCTGCGGGGGGCCGGAGTCTCCGGGGGGGTCCGCCTCCCGCGTCCGCGCTGGGCCGGGTCACCTGGGGAACGGAGGCAGGTCAAGGCAGGACCTCGGGCTCCTGTATCCCTCTCTCTCTCCACAGAAAGCTCACCGAGCGCTATATGGTGAAGGATGACTCATCTGACCATATCACTTTTTTCAACATCTCTGTAGACCAGTGCCTACGGTTTTTGCACGACTGAACTCTTAAATGTGCAATCATCTTTGCAATGAGGTGCTTATGCACTGCAACCATACAATAATATCCCTCCTATGTAGTTGTCAACGGACTGTTCTTGCTGACACAGTCTGATAACGTCCTGCATTGCCGTTCTTAGTCACCTGCGGAAATGTTGCTCTCCTGTTTTTCCTTACATATCACTCTAATGCACGAACATCATGGTCATTGTGCTCGTTCGACCACAATTTCCAACCGTATTTACTGATGTCTTTCCCATAGTATGTCACTTTGTCACTTTAGTCACAGTTTCTATTGAAACACTAGTCAGTTGAGCAGTGTTTGTGACTGAAGCTTCTGCCATCCGTGCCCCAACAGTGAACCCTCTTTAAAAGTCCCTTTGATCTTTTTCTCTTGCCATCTTGATCCAAAATCTGAGGTCAAATGGGCCTGCTCAGCATTTTTACACATGCCATAGAGCATGATGGGCTTTGGAAAAAAAAGCTTCCGTGCTGCATTATGCAGTTTGTTTTAACAGTGAGCAACAAGCATCTGTAATGAAATACAGGCGTGAATGAAATGTGTGTGTGTGTGTGTGTGTGTGTGAGATAGAGAGCGCTTGTGAGAGTGTGTGTGCGCATGTGTGTATGCGCCAAACATCTGTAATGAAATGCAGGCGTGTGTGAGAGCGTGTGTGTGACAGTGTGCCTGAATGCAGTGACCTCATCACTCTGACAGGCTTACCTGCTCCTGTCCCAGCGGTGGTGGGGGCCAGGGGCCCGGGGGGCGTGACGCTCTGCTCACGAGGGCCCGGCGCCAGCTGCAGAGCGGGAGCCGCGGACGCCTGTGGGGCGGGGCCAGGGACGCGGGCCGTCACCACATCCAGGGCGGAGCCCAGAAGACGGTTCTGGGAGGAGAGAGAGCGTATTCAACACACGGGCGCCATGGTTCATTCCCCGTAAAACAATGGTCATATTTCAACGGTTATAATAGTAGAGTAGTATAGTATATAGTATAGTAGAAGAATATACAAACAGTAACATTTGTAGCATATTTTGTTACACAAACAGTAAAAGCAACAGGTAAGCTATCTGAATAGCGCTATTCGTGGCAGATTCACCACTGCGAATATAGTGAAGCCACAGCTCAGAGGTTTCCATAAATGCTTGCATTTTGTTGCTTTCTCGTTGCAGATCGAAAACGTGTGCAACGTCGCAACAAAATCCGACGCAACAACGTTTCCATGGCACTTCATGCGCACGATCGTCGGCTTGTCACATAAAAGTTTTAGTATTGCAAATATTTTATTCGCTTCTGTCAAATGTATAAAAAAAGAAGACGACAAGTGTCATGTGACACGAGCTTTTGTGCCAAACTGGGCAGAATGGAACGGGTTAGTGCCTGGTGCAGGCCAGAGGCATTCAGGGCTTTGTGATCTAGAGCAGGAGAATACACTTCAGGCTGCTCCAATGCAGCCTGTACAGGGATACCATGCCTCCGGAGGCTGCCTGTGTGTAGTGATTATTCTCCCAAAACAAATTACATTTAATCTTATTTTCAGTTAAAACCATTTTCTATGGCGAATGCAACCACAGACTGCTGTGCTCTAAGAAAAAATTACAGAAAATAAACTGTCCCGTTATAATATAATTTCCAGAAACACAAAATACTTTATAAAGTGATATTAAATCACTATTAGATGTGTATATTCGAACAGAAAACTAAGACTGGATCTAAAAATTTTACGCTTCCCTTTGAAAAGCAGAACGGCAACCATGTGGTGCCAAAGACATGTACAGCCCTGCACTAACTACTCAGATATCAAGAGCTCAGACCAGCATGCAATGCAATAACTGTGTACATAAGCACTGCTAGGGAGGGGGCTGGGATGCACCATGCCACCTCATGGGGAAACAGAACAAGCAGCATGAAGACAGACACGTCTCAACCGGACGGCAGAGCCTCCTAATTTGAGGCTGCTGGGACAGAGTGACAGCAGCAGAAATGTGTGGAGGTGACAGGCAGGGAGAGCGGCAGTGCAGAGGAGGTGAGCCAAAGCAGGAGGGGAGCGTCCCAAGGGATCCGGCTGCGCACATGCAACCCAGTCCCAAGACTACGCTGACATCCTTTCATCTGCAGTGGGCAGCAACAGACTGTCTGGAGTCTGGACATCAAGAAGGGAAGGAGGAAGCGGGTTTACACACAACTTAATCGGATCTTCGGTGCTCCAACTGACACTACGGCAATGCAGCGTTTTTCATGTTCACATATCCATGGGCCACCGCGCTCACTTTAAACAGTTTGTTTTTCTTCTTTACAGGAGTAAAGCAAGACATTATAGGGTCACATGATTAAAATGGATGAACGCCAAACCATCAGTGTTATGTGGTCACCATTACAGTTGAATGAGACAGAAAGCAGACACTATATTTTTGCTTTGGATGTTTAAAATTAAGTGACAATGTTTTTAAGAGAAATGCAGAGCCTGCATTAGGCCAATTTCTGCGGTTAAAGGAGAAATGCAGAGCCTGCATGGGGCCAGTATCTGCAGTTAAAGGAGAAATGCAGAGCCTGCATGGGGCCGGTATCTGCAGTTAAAGGAGAAATGCAGAGCCTGCATGGGGCCGGTATCTGCAGTTAAAGGAGAAATGCAGAGCCTGCATGGGGCCGGTATCTGCAGTTAAAGGAGAAATGCAGAGCCTGCATGGGGCCGGTATCTGCAGTTAAAGGGGAAATGCAGAGCCTGCATGGGGCCGGTATCTGCAGTTAAAGGGGAAATGCAGAGCCTGCATGGGGCCGGTCACTGCAGTTAAAGGAGGAATGCAGAGCCTGCATGGGGCCGGTAACTGCAGTTACAGCAGAAATGCAGAGCCTGTATGGGGCCGGTAACTGCAGTTAAAGGGGAAATGCAGAGCCTGCATGGGGCCGGTATCTGCAGTTAAAGGGGAAATGCAGAGCCTGCATGGGGCCGGTATCTGCAGTTAAAGGGGAAATGCAGAGCCTGCATGGGGCCGGTATCTGCAGTTAAAGGGGAAATGCAGAGCCTGCATGGGGCCGGTATCTGCAGTTAAGGAGGAATGCAGAGCCGCATGGCGAATGCAGTTAGGAATGCAGAGCCTGCATGGGGCCGGTATCTGCAGTTAAAGGGGAAATGCAGAGCCTGCATGGGGCCGGTATCTGCAGTTAAAGGGGAAATGCAGAGCCTGCATGGGGCCGGTATCTGCAGTTACAGCAGAAATGCAGGGCCTGTGCTGGGCCTATACCTGCAGTTCCATCTGTTGTTCCTGGATCCTCTCCAGGTGCTGCAGTCTCTGCTGAGTCAGGGAGTGGAGCTGCTGCTCCAGCGCGCTGCTGCGGTCCTCCTGAGGCCTGACCGCCTGCAGCCGCTGCAGGTCCGCCGAGAAACGCGCCAGCTGCGAGTCCAGCTCACTCTGCGCCTGCAGGCACAGTCTGCATTAACACCATACATTAACACCCCAATACTACACCCTACATTAACACCCAAATACTACACCCTACATTAACCCCTCGGAACTACACCTAACATTAATACCCCAATACTACACCGCACGTTAACACCCCAATACTATACCCTGCATTAACACCCCAAAACTACACCCAACATCAACACCCCAATGCAACACCCTGCATTAACACCCCAATACAACACCCCACATCAACACCCCAATACAACACCCTGCATTAACACCCCAATACTACAACCGATATTAACACCTCAATAATACACCCTACATCAACACCCCAATACTACACCATGCATTAACACCCCAATACCACACCCTACATCTACACCCAAAACACATACATTAACCCCAATCACACCATTAACACCTCAATAATACACCCTACATCAACACCCCAATACTACACCTTGCATTAACACCCCAATACCACACCCTACATCTACACCCAAAAACTACACCCTGCATTAACACCCCAATACTACACCCTACATCAACACCCAAAAACTACACCCTGCATGAACACCCCAATACTACACCCAACATCAACACCCAAAAACTACACCCTGCAGTAACACCCCAATACTACACCTGACATCAATACCCAAAAACTACACCCTGCATTAATACCCCAATACTACACCCTACATCAACACCCAAAAATTACACCCTGCATTAATACCCCAATACTACACCCTACATCAACACCCAAAAACTACACCCTGCATGAACACCCCAATACTACACCCCAAATCTACACCCAAAAATTACTCTCTGTACTAACACCCCAATACTACACCCTATATAAACACCCCAAAACTACACCCTGGCATTAACACCTCAAAACTACACCCTGTATGAGCACCCTAAAACTACACCTTGCATTAACACCCCAATACTACATCCTGAATTAACCCCCCAAAACCACACCCTGCATGAGCACCCCAAAACTACACCCTGCATTAACACCCCAATACTACACCCCACATCTACACCCAAAAATTACTCTCTGTACTAACACCCCAATACTACACCCTATATAAACACCCCAAAACTACACCCTGGCATTAACACTAAAAACATCCTGCATGAGCACCCCAAAACAACCAACAGGAACAATGCTGTGCAGTAACTGCAGTGTGTGAGTGGGCTGTATTAACCTTCAGGAGCGGTGCAGTGACAGTGAGGGCCGCAGCAGTGACGGCTGCAGCAGCAGCACCAGCCCCCTGGTCCCCAGGGAAAAGTGCAGGAGGCTGGGGTCCCAGGAGAGGTGGGGGTCCCTGGGGTGCCTGGGTGGCAGACAATGGCCGGTTCAGCAGCTGCACCTTCACCTCTCGCCTCAAAGGGGCACTGTTAGACCTAGTAGAAAGGGGGAGGGGCGGGGCAGCTGTTCAGAACCTCCAGAACCTCCAATTGTACACAAATCCCAGTCTCTGTTTATCATCAGTGTGTGAACCAAAGACAATAGCGTAGCAGTGAAATCACCTTTTTTTTCTTTTTTTTTCTTTTTTAAGTAATCAAAAAAAACACAAGTGTCTGAAAATACACACAAGTAAAAAATAAACTTGCTTTAGAGATGGGTTTATAGTATGATTAGACAAACACAAGGAAAGCCACCTCACGTATGGCAGCCACCTAGACAGAACATCAAAGCAGTATGCTCTTTGAATGACACTGGTACAAAAGTGACGTTAAGAGAAACTGACTACAAGAAGAGGAAATTCATGTCACACTTAATTTTTTTGCCAAAGAGTACATCAATAATGGAAGACAGGAAAGAACTGAACATTCTGAAATTCACATTTAAGTGAACTGTTTGTACATAAATATTGGCACGCCTCCGTGTTACACTGTCTTAAACAATTAAACCAGACAAAGTGAAATTTTCAAAAACATTGTTGGTGCATCAAGACACACGAAAGTAATATCAGGTTTGATGCGGTACAGAGCACAGTGAAGGACTCCAGCGTTTCATTTCCTCTGCCTGATGCTTTGTTCCTAACCTCTGCTTTAAGACCGCCCGCACAGCCTCTTTGTTTCCAGCGTACTGGGATATCAGCACATCTTGTCCTGCAAGAAAATAAAACAGATGGAGAACGGCACGGGTAGTGAGCGCGCGGGACTGCAGGGAAAGGGCTGAGCGTTCCTCACCACAGGCGCGGGAGAAGAACGGAGTGGCGTGCGGATAAACTATGGCCACTCCAGGCCCTGGGGACCCAGGCTGGATCAAACTGATACCGCTGTCGTATCCTGAAGTGAGGTCAAAATGATCTCCTAAGACTCTCATAAAAACTGCCCAAAAGAGTGGAAATGTGGGCACGGTTATTTTGAGGGTCTTGGGTTCGGGAAGCAAAAACTCCATTCTCTTTTTTACAGTGACTGTGTAACGAGAATCACTAATCACAGCCATTTCCTAACCTTAGGATGGGCATGAAACTCTCCCAGTTGCACAACAGCACTGAAAAAAGTGCATTGAAAAAAAGCCAAGGATACAAGACATGGGACGGTACATAACAATTTTAGAAGGTACATAAACTACCAATCCCTAAGAGCATTGCAATAGGAATCATCCTGTAACAGAGCTCAATTATCTGTAGGTCAGCCATTTTGTTTAAGTAAAGTTAGGTAGACCAGTCATCAAATCACTCCGTCAGACTGTCACCCTTAGCACCACCCATGTTTCCACTCCATAAGCTCTGGGCCATGCTATTACCATAGTAGCAGGTGCTGTGGTTCATGGCTACTGTAGTATTTGAAATACCAAACCAAGGCCATAACATTACTCTACTGTGACATTTTGTAATCCAGGAGACTTCAGTGATTCTCTGTTGTGAAAATTGTGGTTATTGCCAAGATTAAAATCTATGATCTGGAGAATCTGCATCAAAAAACTCTTCTGGACCCCTTAGTGCCACCTATATTTCCACTCTATACAAGAGCAAGACGTGGCAAAAGGAACACACACAATGCAGGTCCTCACCGATAGGGGGGTCTAAATCTGCCTTAGTGGGGAGTCCTCGAAAATATTCAGAAAAACCAAAGCCAGAAAGACAGGGATTTACCATAGGCATAACCTTATAGTGTGGCGGTATATACTGGCACCGCACAGTATATAACCCGTGGGAAATTTAAACTGGCAAAGAACCCTTCAGGGCTTGAGCTCTGGAGATCAGACCTGGGCACCTCATTTTTAAACAGATAGGACTGGTGTAGGTATACATCCACTACCTATTAATCACCAGCCAGGGTGCTTGATAACGAAATGGATTATCAATAACCTATGTTCGTCTGGCAATATTGGCAGACACTAATATTGATATTGCCCAGTATAACGTTACAACACAAATACAAACAGTAACAAAGTTTCCAGATTCATGAAAGTAGATGTGCACAGACATCAACTTATGATAGAAAAATGTAACTCATTTCATATGCATGACAAAATATTTAAACATGTTTATTGAACAGAGAGCACGAGTCCTGAGAACTACAATCTCTGCAAAGCTTTGCTTGTAAGCGGCTGGTAGAAACATACACGAAAAATAAATAATAAATAAATGAGGTTCAGATAACTAAGATAGGGCTAACCTTTGAGCATTGCAGTTTCAATAAATTTAGAGTATCAGCAGCTCATCAAATGCTCTGCCTCTCCAACGCATGTATGTTGCATCTTCATGCCAGTTGTAATCTTAGTATCTGGCAAATACTGACAAGTTCATTTCTAGCCATCATAGGGCCAATACCAACACGGTTACAATATTATCGTGCACCTCTACATACCAGCCAGTTATAAGCAGGAAGATTTGGTCGCCAGACAGGCAATAAATGTACTTGTCACGTGAAAGTCTCAGGGATTTCTCCCCAAACAGGATTTTTACCTTTGAGCATACTGCCCCCTGGCAGGCTACTGTGGGAAAGTGGCTGCTTTCCATCAGTATTTGAAGCCTAGACAAAAGATAAACACACAAAGAACAGTTCTTTAACCTGGCCAAAGTCACCATGTGAAATTTCAGTTTAAATAAAACTACAACTAAACAGTGAAATATCTGCCTATTTCACAAAAAAATTGTTTTCATGTGACAAATTTATCTTGTTAGTTTTTGTCATTTTGTCTTTTCTTTTAGATATTTTCTCTTGAACATGAGAAAATGGCAAAGTGAAATTTCAGAAAATGGTATTTGCTTTCGTTTTTTTACAGGGATTGAAATCGCCCACATGGTTGGGACGTATCTGCCAATCTCTCAAATTAAGTAGAAGCCAATTAATTAAAAAAATTATTATTGCACGCCATGGCAAGTCAGACATGTTAAACATGACGGTAGATAAACATAATCACAATAGTGATTTTCCTTGCCAGTATATATATTCATTTCACTGTTATTGAATTTTAAAATGAATTTTTTAAATGAGAATTCCAATGATTTACTGAAGCAGAATGTTTGTGATGGTACCAAACACTAAAACCTAGGAAATGTAGAGGAATTGAGCGGTTATTAAACTATTAAAACTATTAGCGTTAAATTATTATTCAAGTATATGTAAAAACGGAAATGTAACTAATCACTTTCAATGCTGTCTAAAAGTTTTTAAACTAAATAAATCCATCCATTAATTACGTGCCTGACTGACCGAGTCTTCTCCAGGTCCATTTTTTACTTTGGGGTCGCCCCGCTGCACTTTAGCCTCTGTTGAATGTTAAAATACAAGGAAATGAAGTACTACCGTGACGGAGCACTTAATATGTAAAACATAAATGTAAATATAATGTATAAATGAATACAGCAGTACAATTTCATTGCAGCCACTTCTTACATATTCATGACAAAGCAGCACAGTATTGCAGTTACAGACCACATGGTGGCGCAAAAAATAGTGTGCTTCTTGGTTTCGATACTGGATCGGCAAACAGCTGATCTAGCAGAACTTTGAAGTCATCCACAGCCAAAGTATTTTCTGTTTCTCAAAGTGAAAAAATCTTCTAAACGGAAATCATACACCAATGTTAGCTGCGGTAAATGCTAACCAGATCATGATTAAACCAGGGGTTAACGTGTATGTTGCCACTACGTCTCCATAGTGACTAATCAGTTTGGTAGTAGCCAGTTAGCACAATACCAGAGAGCTGTCAAGCGCAAAACATTAACATGGACAATAAAATATCGATCATAACAGTTACTTACTGTCCGATGAAGTTGCATTTAGCATTTCCGGAGGGGCGGCTAGTGGTTTGTTTGCTGGCAAAGCTGGGGGCACATATGTTTGTTCTTGTTCCAGGACAGTTTCTGTTGTTGCTTCCATGGATGGGAGTGTAACTTCACGCAGTCTCTTCACGGAAATCGTAACTCTATCGTTACAACCAGGGTCGACTGAGGTAGTTCCAAAATTCCGTTTATCAAAGCTGCTCTGGTTTAGAAATGGAATTCTAGTTGCGCGAATTAAAACATCTCCAGCGTCCGAGCTTGATGTAGACTCGTCGAGACTGTCTAATGTTGATGCCTCCATATAATTTGCACTCAAAACGACATTTGACATTGCATCTGCGGTTATTTCCTACAGTCCTCTTGTCAAGATTAAAACAGTAAACGATGACGTTAATGGAATAGCTAAATGTTTGGCTGACTAGCCAAACTTATTGTTTTCAGTGCAATCGCTAGTTTAAAAAAGGTTTCCCGCCCCTTAAGCTGTAACTTGGATGTGACTTCAAATAGGAAGTAGTTTAACGTAGCTCCGTGAAGCTGGCAATTGTTGCTGGCAACAATTGGAGACTTCCGGTTAGAGGATTTCAAACTAAAAGCTCGGTAAATGCAATGATTTCTTAAGTGCGATTTCTTTTCTCTTCTTGTAAATAATACAGTTGGATATAATTACACATTATATACTCATATTTAAACCCATACCTTTAACATTTTTCTGGAAAATCACGTTCCCAGCAATTGTTGCTGGTGTTTTAGTGTAGCCCGGCCATGCATTGCTATACACTGTCAGTTCAGTACTGGCTCATTTGCATACCAGTTACCATAAGCATGACATAACAGCTGTCGTAACCAGTCACGACTTGCGGCAGATGTTATAGCAGTGTCAGAATGGGAATTATGGGGATGCGTGCACTTCCCTGGTGGGGGGGGGGGGGGGGGGGGGGTGATGTTGTGATGATTTTGAAAGGAGATATAGGAGATATACGTGTGGTCGCTACTGCTCGCACCTGCTCACTGAAATGCTCCTAACTTACATTGTGACAAGTTTAATTTACTTAATTCTGAAAGTAATTTGACATCCATCCATCCATCCATTATCTGTACCCGCGTCTCCTGGTCAGAGTCACAGGGGGCGTTGGAGTCTATCCTGGCATGCATTGGGCGAGAGGCAGAATTACACCCTGGACAGGGCACCAATCTATCGCAGGTCATTTGACCTGTTATTACATTAAAGGTTGAAGTCATCATTCATATAAAAAGTTTTAACCCCCGGTTGATGTATCAGCAACATTTATTGCATTATCCATTCAGTTATTACATTAACCAACAGTTATTACATTATAAAGGACAAAGTTATTACATTAACTGTTTTTCCCACAGTGCACAGGCAGTACTGCCACCGTGGGCTATGCATGGCAAATTGTGGTCACTCACTCACTCACTCACTTACTCACTCACTCACTCATGGACGACCTCTGAGGGATGTTTTGTGGGACGCATGAACAGGTGGCGCTTCATTTTGTAGGACGCATGCGCAGGTGGTACGCCACAAGATTTTTAAGCACAGCTTTATCGCCTAACGTTACTTTAGCTAACCCTAACATGTTAGCGTTTCGCCTACTTTAGTTAACCAACTTAGCGTGTACGGATTGCCTACTTTAGTTAACCTAGTTAGCGCGTACGGATGCTATCCTGCACGCATGAGTTGGAGCTAAGGACACAAAGTTACAACCACCGATACAGATGTATGGACATACGGAGGACAACAAATAACGTTACAGAGGTGAGGACATGTCATGGCTAGCTAGCTATATAGTTAGCCAAGTTTTACTCATGACACTTTGTACAGCTGTGCTGTGGGTCTGCACAGTTTTGTGCTTGTTCTTTAACCTATTAATGAAGTTTTCAGAAAAAACACCCCTTCAAAGTAAAAACTTAAAAGTTCAGTAGACTTCACCCTCACATTATCATCAGTATTTGCAGCCTCTGATCTAAGTCAATCAAATTGACATAAAACAATGTGTATGTGTATTCAACAGGAACCCAAAGGGTTAAGTAAATATTTTGGACACTGATGACAGAGACCACAGATCCTAATCCTCAAACAGGTTTAAGCCCAATTTGTCTTTTACCACTTACTTATAAAAATGAAAAACTACACATAAAAAAAGACTTCACACTACAATAAAATAATTATGAACTTTCCCATATATATGTGCACACTTTTTGTGGTACATGGTCTTACATAAACTATTATGTAAAATTTAAATTCAAATAGCTGCTTTAATCGCTAATTGAACTATAGTAGTGATGCCAATGATGCTAGGAAGGCTAGGAAGGCAGACGCCTGGCGGTTGTTGCTGGAGCCCTATCCCAGTGTGCATTGGGTGAGAGGCAGGAATACACCAATCTATTGCCAATTGATCACACACACCATTCACTCACCATTCACTCACACACTTATACTGTACCTACGTTTCAGTTATTCCCCCCAGTTGTCAGGTTTCCATTTAGGTACTCTGTGACCTTAGACCTTTGTGTTTCCCATTGGTATGTTTCTTGATGTGTCTCTTTGGAATGATTTAAAGATTTACACATTTTTGGTAAAGTTCTTTTGGTGCTTTTTACATGTTAGTGTGTAATAAATTAAGCCAGGTAGAAGACATATTGGAGAAAAAGTATTTATTTGCACAAAGGGTTATACACATTAAAACAATCATTGGTTACAGAAAGATGTTGGTTTTGTCTGAAGCTTTAGAACAAAGTGAATGCTACTTTAGGAGAAAAAATTTGAATAGGTGCGAAAAAGCTAAATACAAAGTGCAACAAGTCTTATGAGTTTCTTTTTCAAGAATTTATATACAGCTGATACAAGCCCACATAGTACAAGTTTGAAACAAAAGATATAAAATATGCCTGATTTTAATATTTCATGCTATACAGTGAATGCAACTTCAGACACAAAAGTACTTTTTTAGAAGAAGAATGAGTGAGATGTAAAATGCCTAATAGTTTCAAGTTGCACGGATTCTGTGAAGGCTTTTGTCCAGAGAAAATGGTTGCTGCTGTTGCTCCCTGCAGAAGCTAAAATGTTATGCTAAGTGGGTACATCGAGAAAAGGCAAGGGGGCAGGGCACACCCCTGAACAGCCCACAGCCCTGGTCACAGCTCTATTGCAATATAGCAACAAGAATCATGCTAGGCTAATATCAGACATTTCCAGTGAGACCGTTCAAGCCTTATAACAGTTGGGGGCTTTGTCAATCAGAAAACTGCAGAGCATGAGAGTTTCAGTGTTAGCAGCAAATACCCAGCTTTAAAATAAACAAGGAAAGACCTTTTCATAAAAAAATAACAAATTAAAAATACCCACCATCATGATAGTATTATATTTCTTCAAATAAAGAAAAATCCAAAATCCCTAAATTCACATTGTGTTCTTTATATTACGTTGAGGTGTCTATGAGGAGCTTTAATATTTATTTATTTATTTATTTGGAATTTACTCACTGTTTTGAAAATTAAAATAAATGCTTATACTTTTGAACCCTTTGAGATTCGTGTAGCGTTTCTTTTTCCTGGTGATGAGATTTTCAAAAAACGGCTGAGAGTTGACCTGAAAACAGTTCAAGCTTGCAAGGCCATACGGTTAATCAGACATTACAAAAACCTCCACACTCTATGGGACACCATTTAGGGAAAAAATAATCCATATGGTGTACAATTGTTTTGGTTGCTTGGCACATATATTGGTTTGATATGCGCATGTATTGGTTTTTCATTGACACATCTGTTGGTTCGTCAATTACGTCTATATTGGTTTGTCACTGACACATTTATTGGTTTGTCATTTATGCATATTGGTTTGATATACGTATGTATGAATTAATAATTAATACATATATTGGTTTATTGCTTACATATATTTTAGTTTGACATAGATACTTGTATATTGGTTTGTTATTTGCGCATTTATTGGTTTGATTTGTGCAAATATTGTTTTGTCATTGTTGTTTTTATATTGGTTTGTTATTTACACATCTGTTGGTTTGATTGTCATGTATTGTCACTGGTTTATTTCACATTTATATTGGTTTGCTACACGCATGTATTTTTTAGTCATTCATGCATTTATATTGGTTTCCTATTTAGACATATATTATTTTGTTCATTATGTTTATTGGTTGGCTTTACTTTCATATTGCATTAATATATGTATGTATTGGTTAGTCATTTGCGCATATACTGGTTTTTAATTTATGCATCTATTGGTTCGATTATGATGTATATTGGTTTGATATAGGCATGTATTAGTTAATCATTTGCACATTTATTCGTTTTTTATTGGTTTTATTTACATTTAAATGTATTTGGTTAAGTTTAGGCAAAATGAAAATTTAAGGATTACATAATGTCTAATGAACCATATGGCCTTATACACATGAAATATGGTCGGATCAATTATCATCCATTATTTGGAGATCTCATTGTTAGGGAAAACATTTGCTATATACATGTTAAAAGGTCCAGAGATGTAAGCATTTTTTCAATCTTTCAGTAGTAATCATTTTAATCAAATTAGAGGGAACATTGAAAGATATAAAGCTCCCAATAGACACCTAACCATCCTTTAAATGCTTAGTGTATTTGCTGTGACCTTGTAATGACTTATTTTTATAGTATATTTAAACATATATTGTACAGTAGAGAAGAATTCAGTTAAATGAATGTTACTTTTTTTAATAACAAACCAAAGTACTAGCATTTGTTTTTATTTCTACCTACAATTGCACAAAAAGATTACTTTTACTTAGAAATAATATTAAGACATGACCTCAAAATAGTCTTCTTTGTCTTTGGTTACAATGAATAAATTATTTTACAATGTGGGAGGTGGAGAGAGATGGAGTGGTAGTTAAATTGACTGAAATCTTATCTAGCTTGTTATTTTTAAATCACCAATAGCCTGAAACCTTTAGTCTGTGTAAGTAAAATAGGCACTAAAGTTGCAAGAAATATGGCAGAGTTAGATGTGTGGAGCCAAATAAGCAGATTGTTGCAAGTTTATTCCCAGCAAGCAATTGCAAAGAAGCTTAAGATTTCCAGGTTCAGTGTTCAGTACACACTTTGAAGGGTCCAGCTGATGGGCAGTAGTGTTAACAGGAGAAGACCAGGCACAAGACATAATTAGTGTTGTTTAGCAAAAGAAAGCATCATAAAACTGCACCACAACTACAAGAAGAACTCAATGCAAATAGAGTTAAACCAGTTTCCCCATAGCGAAATGGTGCCTAATATCTGCTGGTCTAAAAGGATGTGTATCTGCGAAAGAGCCCTTTCTACGTGCTGTTAAGAAGATGAAAAGACTCCAGTGATTCAAGCACCATCAACACTGGACCAAGAAAGATTGTGAAAAGGCAGATAAACACCCTTTTTCACCAGCAGGTTGTAGTTGCTATTTCTCTGTAGTCAGAGAAACTGGTTTCTCTCTAGTTGCATTCAGTTCTTCATATACTGTAGTGCAGTTTTATGATGGTCTATTTTGCTACACCACAAGATATTTGTCCAACTGGTACCTACTAATGGTAAACAAACACAGAGCTCAGTTCACCCTGTCCAGAATAGGGTTACTGGGACCCATCCCTGGATCCAGGCTTGGGGGTGGTGTCTGCAGGCGATCACCTAGTGCCCGGGCAGCCCACGTACCTCAGCCAGGCCAAGCCCAAAAAGATTACATGGGACAATCGTGTGGGCCCACTCCCCGTAAGGTTCAGGGTAGGGATCAGGTGCAATGCCCATCAGGAATGAGGGAGCAACAGGGTAGATCCGGGTGTCCTCTGCCCTGACGACGGAAACTGATTTTTGGTTCAGGGAATGTTACCTCACTGGTGGGGAAGGAGGCAGAGCTGGTGTGTCAGGCTGAGCGATGCCAACTAAATATAGTTGGACTCACCTTTACACACAGTGTTAGCTCTGGAACAAAACCCTGGATCTACCCTGTTTGCCCCCTTCTTGACAGGTATTGCACCCGATCCCTACTCTGAACCTAGCGGGTGGTGGGCCCACATGGTTGTCTCACGTAATATTTTCGAGCTTGGCCCAGCAGAGATATGCGGGCTGCCCAAGCACCAGACACTCACCTGTGGACACCACCCCCAAACCTGGCTCCAGGGATGGGTCCCGGTAACCCTATTCTGGACAGGATAAACTGAGCTCTGTGTTTGTTTACCATTAGTAGGTACCAGTTGCACAAATATCTTGTGGTGTAGCAAAATAAACCATCATAAAACTGCACCAGAGTAAGAACTCAACACAACCAGAGAGAAACCAGTTTCTCTGACTACAGTGAAATGGCAACTACAATCTGATGGTCAAAAAGGGTGTTTATCTGCCTTTTCACAATCTTTCTTGGTTTCAGTGTTGATGGTGCATGAATTCTTCTTCTTAACAGCGCGTAGAAAGGGCTCTTTCGCAGATACACATCCTTTTAGACTAGCAGATATTAGTAGCCATTTCGCTACGGGGAAACTGGTTTAACTCTTAGTTGCACTGACTTCCTGTAGTTGTGATGCAGTTTTATGATGGTTTCTTTTGCTAGACAACAGAAGTTATGTTTTGTGCCTCTTGATCTTCCTGGTCTTCTCCTGTTAACATTACTGCCCATCAGTTGGATCATTCTGAGTGTGTGCTGAACAATGCACCTGGAAAACATAAGCTTCTTTGCAATTTCTCACTGGGAATAACCTTTTGCCACAATATGTTTACTTACTCACATCAAGCCAACTGACAACTGCTCCTTATTTTTGATATTTATTGTAATTTTAGGGCCTATTTTAATTGCACTATTGACTAAATTGGGTATTGGGTTACCTATGGTTTAAGAAAAACTAACGGTAGGTAAAATTTCACTCTTTCATTACCCCTCCACGTCCTTCCCACCCCTCCACCTCCCAATAAAACAATACTGATCAATTGTATTTGAAGTCAAAGGTGGCTATAGTCATGTCTGGGATTATTTTTTAAGTAAAACTCATCTTTTTGTGTTATTGCAAGTAAAATTAGAAAATAAATGAGTATACATATACTCTAATGATTTGTCATTCAATAAATGCACATATATTAACAGCATTCCTTTTTTTAATACTATAGGTGGCCAATTACTTTTGGCCTGTACTGTAAATATATATACACATATATGCACATACACACGCAGTGAGCTCCATACTGTTGGTGACACATTCTTTCATGATTAGTCTGTACTCCACAATTTTGGATTTTTAATCAAACAACATGTTTCAACATGTAGAAACTACAACACGTTTTATACATAGTCCCTCCATTTCAGGACACCATAATGTTTGGGATAAATGACTTCACAGGTTTTCTGATTAGTCAGGTGCTAAAAGGGCTGTTAGTTCTACATGATGAAACCAAAATGGATTAAAATACCCTGTAATAAATGCTGAGAAGCTGCACTTTAGCGACATGGGCATTGTTTAATTGCAATTCTGAGACTGAGTACAGAGCCAAATCCAGAAAAAATATATGTCTCTGTCCCAAACATTATGGAGCTCACTGTATATAATATGATCATGATTGTGGGTATTTTTAAAAATGTCTTTCCTTGACTGGGTATCTGCTGATGAAACACCAAAACTGATACAGCTTTTCAATTTGTCGGTTGACAAAGACCTCAACTGTTATGGCCTGAATTGTCTCACCTGAAGTGGCTGCTATTGGTCTAGCTGGCTTCCTGTTGACTTGTGGTAGAAGAGCTGCTACAAGGGACGTAGGCTGTTCAGGGGGCGTGGCCTGCTCCCATACTAGAATTTTTTAAGCGGACTTAGCATAATATCTCATCTTCTGCAGGGATCAACAGCTGCAGCCCTTTCCTACAGACAGAAGCCAAGGAAAATGTATACAACTTTAGCACTAATAAGTAGTGTGCATTTCACTCACTCGCATTCTCAAAAAGTATATATTGTTTAAAAGGAGCCTTCACATTGTATTTCAATTTACTCAAGCTTCATTCGTTTAAGCGTGTTCATTTTTTACACCTTTTATTTTAAAACTTGGTCCTTGTTTTGATTTTCATGTACTTTTTCTCAAAAGCATTTTTGTTTGTAAAGTAATATTCACTTTGTATTAAAACCAGAATCCTTAACAACCAGAAACATTTGCAATTTTTACCTAAACCAAACGATATTTCACCCTTGAAGTACATTTTTCTCTTCTATTACTGCAGGATAGTGATAATCACAATAACAAATATTCACTTTCTTAATCATTTTAGTAAAAGTATTTCTGATTCCCTCTGCGGACTCTGAAGGCTGGCTGTCTCCCTTGGCGGTGTCGATCCACTGCCTTTCATTTGTAGGAAAAGGAATTGTAGGAAAAGGAGGAGAAATTCATGTTTTCAGTTTTTCATCAAATAAATTAACTAAGAATTGGAAATCAAACACTTCACAGATATTTAGTGTCAGACCAGGCTAATAACTGACTAATTCAAACATCCAAATCCATTCAAATAAATGTCGGTTCAAATGATGACTGCACCTCCAATTGTGATGCACCACCAATTACGATGAATTATATGAATTAATCACAGTTATATTCACAGATACTGTGTTAAAAAACTCACCGATCTGTCTGAATTATACTGAACACCTCCCTGAGCAGTGGCATCTGGAAGGGACAGATCATAAAATGACCAGGGAGAAGACAATAAATCTTAAATGACAATTTATTAAAGTACACGGGAAAGACTTGAGACCAGTAACAGACTTCAACCGCCTGATGACTTGCATGCTTGCAATGACACAAGAAGTATCCTGCCAACTGAAACCCTCCCTGGGTGACATTAAGCAGTTTGTTGCTGCTCTGTGGGTATCCCAGTACATGGGACACAACCACACAATGGAATCCTGTATCATAGCAGGATGTACTATTCAACGGGGCCCAGAACTCACCTAGTGCCCAATAAGATGTCTGGGAACACTGAGCCAACTTTTCATTCAGTGCATCCAGTCTGAAAACCAACAAATGCATTTCAGGCAAAATCCAGTATTTACTATGGATTTCATTGATTCAGTTATGAATCAAAACCATGTTTCGGCTAATGTGATGTAAAGGTTTTTTTCACATGTTAACATTAGGTAATTGTTCGTTAGTGAGCTAAATTACATGAAGCAAAATTGCGTGTTTCAGCCTCAGATTCCTTATGTTCCTTCTGATTTCTGTCCCTAGTCTTTACCCTACAAGAACTTTCAGCAATTTGGAACCCAGTCTAGTGAATTTACACTCGCCACCTGACTGATTGTATTCAGCCTCTGATTAACAGATTTAATCATTTGTTATTTGTCTCAGTATTGGTCACTGTCCAATTTCAGTGGAATTCTCTACTGAACCCACCTTCTCTGCAGATCTGCTGTCTTTCTCCTTTCCCTGGCTAGCTGATTCTCAGCGTCTCGATAAGCCATCTGGAGGCATAGAGAGAGAGGAATTAACATCCGGCTATGGTCAGATGCATGAAGTAGCTAACCTGCTCATAAAAATGTGATCGTGTCCGGATGTCTTACCAAATTATCCTGTGCTCTGCCCTGAAAATGTCTAATCTGAAAAGAGAGAACTCACCGGATTAATTCATTCTTGATTGATTGAATGTAAGTCAGAACATAAACCATGGAGATGAATATGGAAATACAAACTTCTGCACTTGGTTAATGTACACTATGGTCATGAAAATCCCTATTTCATGTGAAAAAAGTAAACTGCTATTACACTGGAAAATATGAAACAAATGTTATTACACTGTCATATACGGCTGTTAGTTCTGGGTAAATTTGCTCACCTCATTCTTCAGAAAATGTTGGCGCTCTTTAGTGACTTTGATTAAGTCGTCTTTATATGCTACGAATTTCCCATTCGCTTGGGCTGTTCTGGCCTCTTCCTCAGCCAGTTTCCTGTGACATACAAGAGTCCAAGAGATTCAGCAAAGCAGAAATTCCAACTTTCCACTGTACAATTCATTTTTAAGGAATCACATTTCCTTAAAATAGCATGATGCAGTACACGTTACTCCAACTAAATTTTTGTATTTAGACTATGCCTCCAAACAGTTGGTGCTGTCTGTTATAACTAGCGGTGGAAGTTTCACACAGAAACATCAGCAGCACTCAAATTTGAGATTTCTTTATACTATGTCACTGCAGCTAACATTATTAAAACACCAAAATAATTTTTACGTCTGTCACCTCAAAGTCCATCTTGTGCATGGTCTTTTTGCTTGATACTTACTGCAGTAAAGCGGTCTCCTTCTCATCCATCTTAATGGTCATTGTCTCAAGCTTATTCTGGAGGGTCTCAATCTCATTCTGATGGATGCTATGCTCCTGCATGGTGTTCTCCTTCAGCCCAAGCATCTCCTCAGTCGAATCTTTCACCATTTGCTGGAAGGCCTTGCAAGACTCCTTTTAAAAATATGAAATCACTTAGTTGTTGCCTTTTTAGCACTTTTTGATATTTTTGGGCATCTCATATGATAACAATGTTCATACAGCATTATTGAAAATGTTAGCATGTGGGCCAAAAAGCCCAAATCAGCTTCTTACCTTCAGACCTTCATTTTCCGATTTGGCAGAGGATGATATTTTTTGTGCGCTTGCCAGATGTTCTAACAGTTCCTTGATCTAAATTGGACAAACAAAGGGAACATGAAAACCAATAAATTATTAAATCAAATCCAAAATAACACACAAGTGATATTTGTACTGGGAGAAGTACTACACTAGCATTTGCTGTCACCTGAGCCTTGTCTGATCCCTGTTTCTCTTCCCAATCCAAATCAGTTTCCTTTAATTTGGCCTCTGTCTCCTGGAGGAGGTCCTTCTCCTGAGCAAGTGTGCTAAGAGACACAGACCACAGCAGAGCAGGGAGAGTTAAGTCCTTGAGTGCACAATTATTATCAATATTATAATTGCTACTCCTGTACTCTCAAATACTTTCATTATGTCCCATAGCTAGTTACATCCTCCATAAAGTTTTGAACAAATTATGAATTTACAATACGAAGATCCAGTTTCTAGAATTTTGCATGACAAATCTAGGATTAAGTCTGTTTTATCAGTTACTTTTAATAAGGACAATGTGTGTCGACTGTTTAAATAAGTATCATTACAACTATTATTATTACACCACCATTACCCTGGATTGATTTTTATGTCTGTCACGTCAAAGCCCATTTTTTACAACAGTTTTACTTGATATTTACTTCTGTAAAGTGGTCTCCGTTTCCTGCGCCTGAATGGTGACCATGTTTAGCTGGGTCTTGAGGGCGTTCATCTCTTCATGGTGTGCACTACGCTCCTCTTCAACGATTGTCTTGACCCTAAAGATTTCCTTAGCCGAATTCACGGTCATTGCCTGGAAGGCCTTGCTGGTTTCCTGTTTTAAATATGAAATTGTGGAAACAAGAAATTGCTGCATGGCAAACACTTGACTTTCAGCCATTATTCACACGATCAGAAGGTTAGCAAAGTGCTATTGACAATGTTGGCTTGTGGATTAAAGGCCCATTTCAGCTTCTCACCTTCAGCATCTCGTGTTCAAATTTAGTGGAGTGCAGCAGTGTTGTCATGTCAGTCCAACATTTTTTGAGTAGCTCAAACTGGAATTGGAGAAGCAAATGAAAGGACACATGATGATCAGCACTGTTCCCAAATCTTTCTCAGTATGTGTAGAAACACAAAAACAAAATAAACAAGTGATTCATGCAATGGGAAAAGAATTAGAGTGAATTTGGATTAGCTGGACTTGTTCACCTGGTTCTTGTATGAACTCTCTTTTTCTTCATGTTCCGTGTTCATTTTCTTTATCTTCTGTTCAGAAGCTTTAAATTCTGAGTTCAGTTTTTCTTCTGACTCCTGACGAAGCATCTTCTCCTGAACAAGTTTCCTAAGAAATGCAGACCACAGCAGTTGTGTTGAGAGTGTTGAAAAATAGTGTTGAGACTATTTTTACAGATTATTCTTTAAATGCCTTTATTATGTCCAATAACTGTATATATCCCCCACCACATATTTGAACAAATAAAAAAATAAAAAATTCAGTACGGACACAGTTTCTGCCATACTGTAGGACTTAATCCAGAATGAAGACTTATCTTATCAGTTAGATTTATATATTTACCAATATCACCAATATCATTGCAACTAAAATACAAAGAAATTATAAAACCATTATCCTGTCACTTCAAAGCCTATCTCCTCCATGCTTGAAACTTACTGCTGTAGAAAGCCCTCCCTCTGTTGCAGCCGTTTGGCAGTCATCTTCAGGCTGTTTTTTAGGATTTCTGCCTCCGTTTCCAGGTCTTTCACCTTGTTCTCCATGATGATCTTCAATCCACGATTCAGCTTATCTGAAGCCAAAGTTCTCTCCTCGTACGCCTTGCACGATTCCTTTTTGAAAAGTAAATTTCATAAAAAGAAATGGTCATTAGATATTCAAATTTTGACATATATATATAATTGCATATAATATACAATGCCTACAATAAATTCAACAAAATGTCTAAATGATGAACACAATTATTTCAGCCATGAATTACATGTAAAAATCACAGCTATAAAGGTATGTCTGATATAAAGATTTTGCTGTAGCACAATGCTAAGTATTATTGGAAATCACAATGTTCACTCTTTACTTTAAGAAGCCTGTTGTCCATCATGATGGAGGTTATGGTGTTCTGCATGCTCTTGAAATGGTCTTCAAGGTCTTCTTTCTAAAATGCGCAAGTGCGAGAAATAATTAGTTTAAAAGTATACCCAAAAAATACAGCAAAAGAGATTCTGAAACTCACCTTTTTCTGCAGATCTAAAATTTCATTCATGGCAGCGTTTCTTTCTGCAGATAGTCTTGCAACTTTCTTTTTAGTCCCTAAAGAAAATGAATACCCAAGGTTAAAATCAAACCTTGTTATTCACAAAAGTGCTGACATGTATAATCAATCCTGTAAGGTGTTATAAAATATATTAATGTGCTCAATAAATAGTTTTGAACTTACATTGGTATATCCTGTTTTTTACCTGGGGACAACAGAAGGGAGACAGAAGAGAAAAAAATAGTCAATACTCTTGACATTAACTTCACTGTAATACAGTAGCTGAACAAGTTTTGATCATGTAATCATCGAGAAGGTCATAGGTAATGGCTCTGAGACTATTTGCAGGCAGCAGACATAATGAAAGAACAGCTTACAGTTATCCCGGTGCTCCATATTGTCAACACCCATAGCAGGAGTAGGATGGTCTCTCCCAAGCTAGAGCTTGGTCTCCAGCCCTCTGGAAGGTGGGTGATGAGCTGAAAAAGATTTATAAAAACAATCCAGGTAAAACCAACCTGAGTCAGTCTCAATGCAATTTATACAACAACAAACTAAATCATTAATGATTTCACATAGCCTCAGCTGGGTATATAATAGGCCAATCCCCATCAGTTAAAATGCATTGATACCCGTCATCACTAAGGTTTTTTGAGGAAGAAAACTCATGTCAACTTGGTATTTGGGTGCACACTTGACACCAATTGCTTTTTGGTAATATGAGTATATCACATAATATAAATATATGCTGTAATTAAGAATAAATCCTTTAAAAACTAGCATAATCTACCGAGTCGGACAGCTGATGAAATTCTTCCGTAGAAAATGTAGAGATCACCGGGGAAATTTGCACTGGGGAAAAAATGAAAAGAAATATTATTGAAATCACAATTCAGAGAACAGCACCTTCTCTCAAATACAAGCAAAACAAGGTTCTGTACATTCCCTTAGAGGAAATCTTACTATTCTGTTTATTTTTGGAAAGGCAGGTTTCTTAAACCAATATGGAGAGATGGTTAGATATTTAACATAAAACTTATTCTGTATTTATACTTATGTCAATACATTATTATTCATGACAGCTGTAAATTTAAGATGAACAACAAATGTGTCCTGAAAAATCTTGATAGGAAAATAATTTTCTCTGATTAAGTGTCTGTTATAATTGATTGCCTACAATATTCTCAAGTAGCATCATATAGATTTAAGTGTCTGTTATAATTGATTGCCATCAATATTCTCAAGTAGCATCATACAAATATCATCAGATTCAAACAACTTCACCCCTACTCAACTTACCAAGTTTGAAAATTGTCACAGGTGTTAGAAAAAGGAAAAGGAAAAGGGAAAAGGGTAGGATAAGCAGCCGCCAGTGTGAAAACACGTTGGCTGGCATGCTCACATGCTATGCTAAATATATTTTTTCAACAACAATTCCTGAAAAAGAAGTACAAGTAACTTAACAAATTAAACCAATTATGTAACCAATACAATATTTCAAATATTGTTAAGAATAGCAATTGTGTGTAATTGAATCAGAGAGTTGCATATATAGTGAAGTACATCCATTGCGATGTCATAATACACAGAACTAAAACATAATAATCATTTAAAACATAATATTTACTGGAATTCTACAGAGCAGAAATAATTTTTCGAATGGCATCTACTGGCATCTTTGTTGCCAAGGCAACAGTATGCACCATATTCCATTAGGCACTTGAAATTCTATACTTGGAATATCAGCATTGCTCTCCATGGTGCTAAAATTGAAACAATGATAAATTGAAAAAATTACTCAATGATTAAAAACTATATTGTTGGCTTCCAACTTGATGTTTTTGCCAGTTAAATATGCAGTGGAAAAAACAGAATATGACTTTATTTACCCTTTTAAAGGGAATCTGTCTTGCTCAGACGAAACTTTAAAATGTGTCTTCTTTCTGCATGTTTGGAGCATACTGTATATAGTCCATGTATCTTTGACAATTCTCCCAGTCTGGAAAACTGCAGATGAATAAATGGATGAATTTATTTGATGATTAAAAACACATATACCATTGCACTGTAGTCATTACATACATTAATCCTCCTCCATTAATGTCCTCTAGTATAACACTTAACACACTACAAGATAAAAGCAAGACAACAACAAGACAACAAGCGAAGACAATACAATCAACATATAAATAGCAGGCGGCGCAGTAGCTATGTCAACATGCTCATGCTTTCTTGGTCATAAAAATTAAAATTGAATATTCTACATTGTACTTTGTAACCATTTCTTTAAGGCCACTTTAAACATGCTCTGTGATACACTCAATTTCAGATTTGTGGGCAGATTATTCCACTGTACTGCTGCACTGTAGAGAAATGTGTTTTTGCCCATTCAGCTATTGAATGCATCTCTGTTAATTTGACCTTTTCATCATGTGATCTTCATCAAAGATATATTTGTTTTATTGCATGTGACACACACACTGATCACATCTATTGTAATGGTGCATTGTGATTGGCTGAAGACTATGGCATAATACAGCCCTAGCCAAGTTGGGACCAAAAACAGAAATTAAATATAATTTTGTGGAAAGAAATGCAGATTTTTCATGTTTTTTGAAGTACTGTAACTAAGAATATTGGTTGTACCATTTTTAACTTAACATTATCATGAAATGGTTATTTTAAGTGTCAATATGCTATGCTTTTTAGGCCTGGATTGTCTGTGAAGCGTATTGTGAAAATTGTTTGTGAAATGCACTATATAAAAAACATGATGTCCCCATCTGTATAAATTTAACATAAAATAAAATGTTTTGGTGTTTTGTTGTGATGTAATAAACCCACCGGTGGCATCCAAAAAAGCTGGACTACTACGTGTTAATTCATGCCACAGTCTTATCCCACCCTATGTAAAACAAATGACCTTAAGTGGCACTGCCTGAATGACACAAATAAATCCATTTAAATTTGGGCTTGCTTTATCTTCTATTTCAAATGTATTTCTTAATTTTTGTAGTGCTGCAATTTCAGCTTTATCTACCAAGTCTTTCTTTTTATATCCTGATTTAATTTTTCTTCATACAGATGTACTGGCGCCAACACCAGTTCTGTTAAATGCCACTAAACTATTTGAGCTTGACTTGCCCAATAATTCATTATATAATTTGTATGACTTCACATGTTGTAATTGCTCACCTAACTGTTCTCTCTTTTCACCTTTGAATGACCTGGCCTTCACTGAACTTCCAGAATGTAATGTACTTAACTGACAGTGTATAGAAATGCGTGGCCGGGCTACACTAAAACATCGTGATTTCAAAGAAATTATTGCATAATTTTAAAAATATACATACAAAGTAATATTCCAGGCTTAATTAAAACCAGCCAAATAGCAAGCTAGTAATTTAAACCAGACAAATAGCAAGGGAGTAGCTAGTAATTTAAACCAGCCAAATAGCAAGATAGAAGCTAGTAGCTAGCGATTGTGTACAAATTGTATCTGAAATGTTTTAAAATAAAGTCTCTATCAAAGCTCAGAAACCGTGGTTACTGTAATGTTATTCGGGACTAATTAACGCTATTAACGTTAATTCTGTGCTTGTATTTTGGTAGAAACTCACCGGACGTTTTGACCGGAATTTATATACAGGAAGTCTAATTGTTGCTAGCATCACGGAGCTAGCTAACGTTAACATACAGAAAATACTATGCTTAGCCAGAGTTTCGTATGTCGCGCTGTACTTGTGAACGCTCTATCTTACTCTAAGCTTGTTAAGGAATTCGGTTGAAAAAAAAAAAAAAACATTTTTTCTAATAGTGTCTGTTCATGTTAGACAGAATCTGTTACTAAAAACATAGCCAAAGCTATGAAGTTGTTGCTGACATGTCTTGGTGGCAGAAGGTTCACCTGAACTCACAAGCCGACGTTTTGTCCCCACAGAAACGAAGCTAGTGTATATATGTAATTAAAATATTAATAGAACGTAAACGTTGGGTACAACGTATAAATCAACCCAAGCTCTTTAATTATAAATAAAAAGCCGTTTAATTATAATATGACTGAAAAGCTGTTAATTATAATTTAAAAAATAGCACTCAGCGATCGGGCTGCTGAATTGGCGTTTGGTGAGCTAGCATTCATTTCGTTTAATTTAAGAATAGTTCGTTTACATAAAGTGTACCAAGTACGGCTTTGTTGGAATAAGTGGCGGACTAACTGGTTCGTATTGTTTAAGCATATTTAAAACGAATGTTTAAAATGCAGACATACATTCACTGAGTTTTAACGTGTTTACCCCAGAGACGGTTTACCCGCACTGAAATAGTCCGCTATAGTAACAATTTCTGCCCCTACAGTCCCTAGTTATTTCAACTTTAGTACTGGTACATTCGCCCTTTTCCATTAACTGAATTTTATGCATTTTATAAACAAATAAATAAATATACCGGCTGTTTCTGTGTTTATATAAAGATAACAATCCACGAAGGCTGAAACAAATAACTAGCCTACAAGTACGTGATTTTTTCCCCCCATTTACGAATCTGGTTTGATATGTTTACCTACATGCTAATCGGTACACATGCATTCACATGTCCTTTAGCTGGTGAACTACTTCCTCGATCCGACAGTCGTATAAAAGGTAAACCGTCGTAAATCGGTTTCTCTGCATTGTTGTTATTTTTATATGGTTGTGTAAGGACATTAAAGAATGGTATCATACTTCATATACGTCAAAAGCTATTTATTAACGGAGCTAGGCAGTCGACTCGAAAAATCATGTTAGCTAAATTAGTCAGCACTGCTGTTGGGAGCTGGCTAGCAAGCCAGGCAGCTACTTGGCTTTGCAGCGCATGTGAGGTTGTTAGCGATAGAACGTTGTCTTGACATTGAGTTTAGAGCTAGCAACGTTAGGCCTATTTCTATACGGTCTATGGTTAAGCCGACCAAATTTTTCTGTCAAATGGTTGGGTAGCCATCGTCCGCAATATCCAAGAGAAATGCGTTGTGTTACTGTGATGTAACGACAACTAGTTAGTTAATTACTGTAACGTTAGTTGATTACCAAAAAGGCAGCACTGTACAACCCATCCAGTTTAGCTATCGATACCTACCATTTATTATTTTCGAAGGTTAATGATCACATTTGGAATGAAACAATCGATCACCAAATGCAGATCATTTGTATTTGATCCAACTATTTCCTGCTACTTGATTATGGTAAATGGACTGCATTTATATAGCGCTTTTATCCAAAGCGCTTTACAATTGATGCCTCTCATTCGCCAGAGCAGTTAGGGATTAGGTGTCTTGCTCAAGGACACTTCGACACGCCCAGGCCGGGGTTTGAACCGGCAACCCTCCGACTGCTAGACAATCGCTCTTACCTCCTGAGCCATGTCGCCCCATGTTGATTATGATTATGTTGGTTGCAGGTTCGGTTTATTGGTTTCGCTTGTTAAAGTTTTACTATAGCGAATCTTTTGTTAATAGTGATGACTTGTGAAACGTATGAGATTTCATGGAGGCATTATTGTGTAGGGGTTGTGTAACATAGTGTAGCTAGATTTGTTCATATTTATTAATTTGTCTACTTTTTTTCTCTTACCAATCAGGGCACATTTTAAACAATGGCTGTCCAGATATCGGAATCGGATCAGATTAAGCAGGTAAGTAACGGCTGTTTTGTAATGAATTGATGTAATTTATTTGGATTATGATAAATTGAATTCTGTAGGCTCTACAGTGACCCCATTTTAGGAGCATTTGCTCCTTAAAACTGATGTATGCTAACTGGAAAAATAATTTAGGAGCACATCTAACTGGAATGCATTAGTGTGTTCTTAAGTTTTTATAGCACATACCCTCTTGGAAAAATGTTAACGTAGAGCCCTGTGATGAGTATTATACCTTTCACAGTCATTCCACTGAAGCTAGAGCTCCAGATACCCAATCGTTACATTACATTACGTTACTGATAAATAACTGACCAATAATCATCGAAAATTGGCCGCCTTTTACTGAGGCGTCATTTTCAGATGTCTGTATCTATGGGAAAAATAGACATAAGAATCTTGCATTTTGCAAGATTACAAGGGCAACCAAAAGTTATTCATACCTTAAAAACTAGTCATCTGTGCAAAATAATGGGTATAAATGTATACTGGTGATAAATCATTTCATGGAGATATGTACACCGCTAATTTGTGAAATTGGATGTCACCCTTGCATAACTTCTTTATGTTAAAATGATTAATTAAGTTTTATACTGTTATGTCTACTTAAATGTAGTATAATCTTTGGTCAATCAAACAGAAGAAAGACACAGATGCAAACTTTTTAATTAATTTATTTTTAATTTAAAAAAAAAAAAAGCTTTTTAATATATTATTGTTTTGGGGATATGCAAGATTATATTTCCTATGGCTTATAGTTGCGAAATAATGCCCCATTTGCCTGTGTCCAAAGAGTGTATTGCATCAACACATAATCAGGAATAAGAAAAATTATAATAAGGAATAAGGAATTCCATAAGGATGATGATCTGGTGCACATATCAACATTACATGACAATGCTTTATTTGTGAATGTGTCATGAGTGCAGGATTATGCCCACATATTACCTTTTTCATTCTTGAAGATTTTTGTTGATTGAATTTTTATATGTACTACATTTGGGACAAAGGTGTGCTCATTTTGTGTTTTTTGCATTAATTAATTAATATCCTTACATACAATCAGATATAAGTGTTAACCTCCCAAACTGGCCGCTATTTTTATACTCCTGTTTGTGTTAAACTATGCTATACTAAACTATAGGCTACTATGTTTAAAATTTTGTTTTATTCACTTTAGTATACAAATACTGCCTGAAAGAAGTGTATGGAAAACTGGAAACATAAGCCAGTAAAATGCTTAAATCCTGGTTGAATTTTAATGGAGAGACCCTTCAGCGTTACATAAATCATGACAAAACAACTATGTCCTTTAAAGCAATAATGATAGTGTCTTTTCAAAATTGTTAACAGTTCAAAGAATTCTTGGGGACTTACAACAAATTGACAGAAAACTGCTTCATGGACTGTGTGAAAGATTTCACCACCAGAGAAGTCAAACCAGAGGAGGTAATGCACTTTTTACCTGCATTAACAGTATACAAATAAATAGGCCTTTATAATTTCATTTTGAGGGGTGACAACATTTAACAGTTTTCGCGGGAAAGTGTCTTTAATTACCTTGCTATGGACACAGTAATAGGGAATTTAACCTGTAAACTTTAAATTGAGTAGTTTTACCACAATGCAATCAATTTTCATGGTTCAGTGATCAAGCTTAAATTACGGAGTACAGTTTATAATGTGTCATTGTATTTGTTGAACTGATGTTTTGAGCCCAAATAGTGACTTCTACTTTCCTCCAGACGACCTGTTCAGAAAGCTGTCTACAGAAGTACCTAAAGATGACCCAGCGGATCTCCATGCGCTTTCAGGAGTATCATATACAGCAGAACGAAGCCCTGGCCGCCAAGGCTGGTTTACTGGCACAGCCCCGCTAGGAAACGGGAGTGGGCGGAGACACGCCTGCAGTCAGACCATGCCGCTGCTCCCCACAAACTGCAGACTTGACCTGAGTAGAATGGGGAGGGGGAGCAAGCCTACCTCAAAACCCCAAGCCAACAGTGAAAGGGCAGCCTGTGTGGTCAGACGTGAATACCCCTCTGGGGGCGATGACCCTCGAGACAGCTTGGTCCCAGTGGAAAACATCAAGACGAATCCCACTGCCGGCTAAGTTGAACTGTTTACTCGTGTGGACCACATTCTTTTCTTTTAGTACTTGTGAAATTCAATAAAATATTAAATTAGCATCATCATATAATGAAGGTATCTGTGAGTTGGAGTCGGTGAGTTTTTTGTGTTTGTAGTGGCACTGTGGTAATGCTCATCTTTTATTCTGTTAAGTACACACATTAGACCAGAAGAGATCATGGCTTAATTAGTCTCTCATCCATGACATTTTCCGAGTGTACCCAAGAAAGCCCCTAACGACCTGCCACATGATGTTTTCACAAAATTGCAAGAATTCAACAGTAATCACATTGTTACTGGTTGTAGATCTCAGAATGTGACTACAGTTATGTTTCCTTTGTGCTGTAGGAAATGAATAAGCCGTGTCAAATTCAGGTTTTTACATCGAGTGCATATGAAAATTCCTGAAACATGCCTGCTGAAAATGCCTCCTGTCATGCCTAGTATGTAACACCGGTGATCTCAAACAGTGGCGTGCCTTAATGTTTTCACCATCCCCATTGAACTCATTTTGCTGTGTTGCAAAGAAAATATTTTTCCCCCACTCCTGTATTACTCTATAATGTCAATATGAAGCATTTATTGAAACACTTAGATACTGGAATTATGCTAAAAATAAATAACCAAAAATGACAATATTAATTAAGGGTATGAATAATGAATTAATAGCCTAAACTGGGACAGGTATATTCAGTGTTCTTGACGGATCACACAATACATTCAAGAGGTCCAATATGTTTGATTTTGAATCCATTTGTGTTTAATTTTATGACTAAATATCACTGGCATTCATAACTGAAACGGTAGATCAGATCAATCATGCTGTCAGGAAGTCCAATGAATTGTCTGGAAATTTGAGGCAAAGTTGTTAGGAGGCAAAAAACTGGAGAAGGTTGCAAATGATTTACAAAGCTTTGAACCTTCCTGGGAACCTGGTTAAGTCCATTATAAGAAAACTGGGAAAACATGGCACAAACCAGACTACCAAGATCAGACCATTCTACCAAACTGAGCAACTGGAGAAAAAGGATAGTTGTCAGAGAGGTGACAGTGCTACAATACTGACAAGAGATGAAGTGCTCATTGGCTGAAATAGGAGAAAATTGACAAAGATCAACAATCTCTTCAGCGCTTCACAGTTTTGACTTCTTCAGGACTGCCTAGATGTAAGCTGCAACTCAGAAAAACCAACATTTAGTCAGGCATGGAGTTTTCCAGAAGCCATGCGGCATGAGGCCAGAAAGATTCAGTGGTCTGATTAAATTAAAATTTAGCTTTTAGACCTGAAAACAAAACGCTGTATTTGGCAGAATCCAAACGCAGCCCATCTCCCAGGTCACGCCATCCCTACCATCAAATATGGTGGTGACAGCATCATGTTTCATGATTACTTTTCAACAGAAGGGACTCTTGGGAAGCCTGTGGCCATCAAGGCCAAGATGGATGGAGCCAAACCTAGGCAAATTCTGAGAAGGACCAGTTTCAGTCCCTAAGAGATCTTCACATTTAGGATTCCAACAGGATAATGGCCCCAAGCACAAGTCAAAACTACAAAGCAAAGGCTTTAATCAATGTCAGTATTCTGGAATGGCCCAGCATCCTGGGCTTAAATCCTAGTGAAAATCTGGTATGACCTCAGAATGTATGTATTAAGTAAACTGAATTTTATCTTATACATTTAAATGTACATAAAAGCGAAATGCGAAATCAAAAATTCTGGTAATTCAAATGTGAATCATGTCACATTGTCATTCAAAGCTTTTCAGTAACAGCTTTTTAAAGAAAGTTAAAAAATAAATAAAAACAGTTTTTGGTAACCTGGTTATGGTAAATTGTTCCACTTTATAAGATCCAAAGTATTTTTGTATTGTAATGTTGAGAAAGGTGATGAATGTGATTGTGTATACACATACCAGATAATGCATTAAGTTTCATGGAATCAATTTTTTTTTCTTTCCTTTTCTTTTTAACATGCTGGATGACCAGTGTTTGAGTGTTTTAGACAGCAGGCATTTTCTTCCTTCATCAAATGAGCAAATTCAGTCAGTTAGGTGGACAGCTGCATTTGAAAAAAATAAGTAAAACTTGTAGCAACAGGAATTTCAGCAGCTGCACAGGCTGGACTGCACTCTTTCAAATTGACTGAGGACACCGCAATGATGACAGGTCTGAATGTCTTCCAGTAGACCTTTATATACAGCAGACGTTTGCTTGACTGACTTTCTTGTGTAAATGCACTATATAATGCAATCCATTATTATGAGTTCTAGATCAGAAACTAAACTCTGTAGTACAATACAATTTTCTTGGGGTGGTCGATCTCACTAAGAAATCATAAAGAATTCCCAAATAACCTCAAAACGAGACCTGCATTAGTGGCTATTTTTTGCTTGGACACCTTTCATTGCTGCTTGCAGCTACATGCATCAACTCCATTCCATTAATTTCTCATTTACCATTATATCGAGTGTCAAAATAAGTACAAGTGTGTCCCTATGAATCAGTACCTTTATGCAACATATCTAGCAGGTTTGTGGTGATTTCAGTACGAATGAGGGACTCTAGTGTAGGACTCTGTGAGATGGGAGTAATCTTCCAACTCTACTGCAAAGCAGCACTAAACTAAACTAACCTTGGTAAGCTGTATCTGCCAGAATCCAGTCTAGAAGGCACACTGGAGAAAAATTATATTTGAAAACTTTATTAGAAACGAAGGGAGCTCTGCTTACTTTACAAAGATACAATGGCTTTGCTTAGGAAATCTAATACCTTCTTTCCTTCATCCTGGAATCTGTAGATAAATTTTCATTTAAAGGAAGTCTTCACAATTTTGATGAAATAAAAAGTTTATAAAGCATAAAAATGTACAATGCGTTGAGCAGTTCTACTTCACACTAGAGGCTCTGGTTCAGACTCTTGCTGGAAACCAAATGAATCATAATGTACAGTCTATGGATGTGCACTAAAGTTTACCGACTTAACATTTAGAAAAGAAAACTTTAATATACAAAGATGGATTTTTAAAAAATCATAAAATAAATCTTTTTTTACAGTTTGTGTAAAATGTATTTTTCAAATACATGGTTTTGGAAGATCTATGTACAAAAGAAACATAAAGAGAATCCCCTGGGCTTGACAAAAGTTCCTGTAGCAATACTTTTTTTATTCAAATGAAGAAAACTAAAATAAAATATTATAATAAACACTTAAATTAAAACAAATTGTAGTACCAGGCAATCTGAATACAAGCAGGAAAAAAAATTAAGTGAAGGCAACCACATTCAGGTGCTCTTTATAAATTGTATTAAAACGAAAAAGAAATTGGGCCCAAAGATTGAGGAGGAAAAACAAGTCAATGTACAACACAGTTGTCAAAGTTTGCTTTTAGACAAGTTCATGACATTCTTCCAATCTTATTTTTCCCCACTGTCCAAACTGGACATGGAAGGTTCCAATCCGTTTTATTTATATTGTAAAAAATACATAAAAATGTTTTTGTCCACTGTCTGAATAAATATATTTAACAAGTTGCAAGATAATACCTTTATTTTACACAAAATGTCATGTCTAGAAATCTTTCATTAAATAACTTCACGGTTGTGATATATACCTTCTTTTTTGAAATTTCCGTAATAAAATAAAAACTCTGCAATTACATATAAAAAGACAAAATACACTTGCAAAGGAAATTAGTCCACTGAAAACCCCTTTTCCTCTGTTCCACTGTAAACATTTCTGCTTTTTTTTCTTTTTAAAAGAGAACGAAAAATACAGTTTTGCATAATTATCTGTGCTCAAATACTACAAGAGTGGAAGACGACAGCTGCAGTTTTCAGTAAACTACATTCCCATTCGCAACTGAATTTGTCCCGCTTTTTCAAGAGGACACTGCTGTAACGTGTACTTTGGCAGTTCTGATGGAGCGAGCGAGCGAAGCAGACTTTTCACAAACTATGTCCAGCTGGTTAACAGTGACCGTTACCAAAAAAAGGACCCTTTCACATACATTGCCTGGTGTTTTCCTTATTCTGAAACATACAAACATATGATACTGCATCCAAAGCGGTACCAGCGCTGGAACCTTAAGGAGCCTGATTTCATCTGGGGAGGTGAAAACAAAGTGCCTTGAACTGCAATACGATGAAGTCTGCAAGGTTGGATTTTTGAACCAAACTCACAACACCGCCCCCCAACCCCCCACATACATTCAATTCACATTCAACTTCCTGTTGTCATGATTGGTAGCTAAGGGTGGAAGGAGGAAGAGGCGGGATCACTTTACAAAGTGCAGGAAGTGGGAGTGGCCATGTGGCAGACGGGACTGGGGAGGAAGAGGGGGCAGTCGAGTGCTTTTGGCCGCTTGCTCTGGCTCATCAGGTATAGTACACGTCTCCACAGAGGCAGCGGGATGCTGGGAAGGCAGAGAGAGGTGGAGAAGGGGCCGCCCACCATCACCTGCACTCCACGGCCACAGTGTTCTGAGTGGGCGAGGCGGACGAGGGGCTCATGGCCGTGTCCGAGGAGCCCGACGACGTGGAGGCCATGGTGTGGGACACTGAGGGGGTTAAAGGTCAAAAACACACTCAATTACCACAGTGCTCACAGGTCTGCTCAAATGCAGAAATTCACCCTATTCTAGCATCCCGTTTTCAACAATTACATTCTTATGGCCATGAAGTAAACAAAGGAACCGACACAGACTGTGCAGACATGGGACATAATGATATTAAAACTGATATAAATACCTATTGATCTCTAATATCATCTAATATATGTTACGATTCAGTGACTGGATGGAAGTATGAGACAAAAGGAGCAAATGTTTCCTATATAAAGCAGCAGTGCCTGAGTTTCCAGCCCCATGGCCTAGCACTCCCCAGGCCCAGGCAACTCAGAGCCCCCAGAGAGCCTGGCACAAGCACCTCAAGGCTGCATAAACTCAAGACAAGCTTCACTTGCTGTGGCCAGATGTCCTTGCTACGACAACACCTGATATCCATCAGTATTTGCTTAAAATACAATAAAAACTTATGGCTTTATGGATACTGAAGCATAACCCTATCGTATTTCAAATTAAAATGCAAATGGGCAATTCCATTTCATTTTCATTCGATGTGCGCAAAAATAAATGAAATTTAAGTGCAAAAGCTCACAGCATTTTCTAAGTTGATGTACACCAATGATTTTTTTAAAAAACTTGTATATACCATTTTCAGCTTTGTTTTGTGTAAATTAAACCCATTAAAAGAAGTTCAGTTTCAAGAAGTATGTTCAGTTTCAATAATAGAATGAAGAACTAATGTCATTTGCTTCAGTCTTCTACAAACATCTCTCCCCCTTCTACAAAGGAGATCAGTGCTACTCGGAAAGAGGGTATGAGTGACAGCTATGAATTTGCCAACTATTCTGACGAAAATGACCATATATTTTAAGGTTGTACAAAGATGAATGTCAATTTAAGAGAGAACATGAACAGCCTGTAACATTTTTGTGCTATTTTAATCTAAACACTTAGATTATTAAGTAAACTTGTAACCATTAAAAAACAAAAACAAGAGAGAAAATATTTGTGTATTTGAGCAACAAGTACCCCATCAATGCGGGTATTTGACAAAGTGCTCATATTCCTAGCACTGAACTTCAAGGAGGATGCCCACAACTACCAATAGGCAAAACCCTTCAACACAAAGCATGTCATTATTTTGGTCTAATGATTAGGCCCACAGGCCTAACTTCTTGATTTATAATAATAGTGTTATCTTAATTTACTTTACGTAGGTTATAGACAGAAAGTGTCAGTTTTTTTCTTTAACATACTGGAAGTACATGTTTGAGCAGTAAATTTCATGAGTAATACTGAGGGTGGTAATGACAGTTTTAAATGTTTTGCAGTTTGTAGGGCTACATAGCCTAAAAATAACACACAGGGTAGGAGCCCCATCTACTGATACACTACATAATTGCACAGAGAACAATTACAAGAAAGCAGTGGTTAATTGAGTATTTTTCAGTGTATATTATTGAACCATGCAAAGACTCTCTAATTAATGTATGTCCATAAACAAGCTCAGATAGCACAAAATTGTTACCCAAAATCTATTTTATGTTATTAATCATGTATTTTAATAAAATTAAATAAAGCCATGTTGCTCGATGTTTTAATTGCCAAAATACTCCCTTAACGGAGTTCTATAAACATCTTTAAATGGCAACAACTGCTTTGGAGGATGGAAAAACTTTTTTTTTTTGGGAACATGGATGATGAAATGCGTCTTGAGTTTCGACAAACATCACTGCCAAAGCTCAGAAGCGCAAAAAATGACATTCAGGTCAGCCCGAATTGGCTCATTTTAAAATGACATATTCAGGTTTGAATACTTCATTCCACTACTGTAATTCTGAAGAGTTATGAACGTTAGAAACAGGACACATTCCTTCAGTTAGCTGGCAGGGTGAATTGGAAGATGCCCATTCCTCCTAAACCACAGGACAAAGGCTGCAGAATTTCAGATTTCCAAACCACACTCTCTGCATGGCCCCCTAGTGCCAGGGCAGAGCTACTACACCACACCATCTCGAGCCGAAAACAAATGACAGCAATCACTGCTCCCCTGACCGGGGGACCTCAGGAGTGACCGAAGTTTCACCCCATTAAAATGATTATAGCTGAAGCACCGCAATGGTAAGACACGTTTAAAGAACATGACGCGTGCACTCACCTTCTCTCTCTTTTTTCTTCAGCCTTTTCCGCCTCCTGTCAATGGAGGCCACTTCAGACTTTAGGGACATGTAGTACTTCCTGATTTCTTGTAGTTTGTCCTGTAGGAAGGCAATGCGCTCCACGCTCGTCATGCTGTCCAGTTCGGCTGCACCAACAAGGGGGGGAAAAAAAGAGAAAAGATTCTGAGTACACAGCACCGAGCCTGCGATCCTCATGCAGCCACCTCTGACCTGCTGACTTACCCGCATCCTCACAAGTACACTATAAAGCCTACCTATGCAATCTACAGCACAATCCTGCTCATACTGGAAAATGCAGCAATGTTGACTTACTCTGTACTCTAGTCGCCACCTGATATCTAAACATTCTGCATACAAATACCAATTTTTTCTAAAACTAGTACGGTCATTTGGAGCACTCAGAATCCAGCAGACCTACCGCCCTGTGACCATCTACTGCCTGGCAGCTGAAGCCAGCTGGCGCCCTGGACAGTATGAGGGGTGGAAGTTCCTTGATAAAAAATAGAGTTGATGAAACTGATAAATTTGCAGTTAAATTATATAACATTTTAAAAACCTAAATGATTTGATTAAGACAGGCTTGATTTGAAAAACAAAAATGCTCCATTTTATTTTGCACCACCTCTGCTGTCAGTTCATTGTTTAATGTTTGCACTACCTTAAAATGTATAATTTAGTGTGTGCATTAGGCCTCATGTCAATCAAAAGGCCACACCCACCAAATCTGATCAAGGTTTCCTGCTCCTGATTGCAGTTCTCCCACAGCCTACAAGCAGCCAACCAATTTTACCCAACAAAAACTGTTTCTGCAAGAACTTGGTGCTCAGCCGTTACAGCCATGATGTGAGCCAGCACCAAACCGATTGGCTGCAGTCGTTCCTCAAACGCACACAGGCCAGCGGTATGGAAGTGAATCCTAGATTACTAGAGACGGTTTGGGAGGTGGCAGCTGAGGTCGTGGCTGATGGTCTGCCTGCAGACAGTCAGAGGCAGCAAACGACAGGTTCAGGCAGCGTGCGGCGCGTTGAATGACAAACGGGCAGAGCGGTGGCGACGAACGACCGAAAGGAGGCTTTGCATCGATCAAATTAAGGCTGCTTTATTCAAATCGCTCACATTTTTTATCAAATCACTTGCACTTTCATCCACTAAATTTTGACAATTCAACTGCAAATTTATCAATTTACTTGCACTTTCATCAACTCCATTTTTATCGCATAACTTCCACCCCTCAGAGGATAGTGCTTGGATGGGAAACTTCAGAAAAATAAGAGGGTGGTGGCCCAGTAGGGGGCAGTCCTCTCTCTGGACCAAGCAGAAGACCAAAGCTCCACTGCTGTAGGAGATGCCATATTTGAAAGAGATATCAAGGTCCCGATTCACAACGGCTATTAATCAGATGACACCATCACCAAGAGCACAGTGTTCCACAGTGTCCTCGACAAATTCAGTCAAATTCCCAATTATCACTCTACAAATTTAGAGAACCAAATCTGGAGTAAAATCTACCCCCTAATCATCACCAAGTTTCATTTCCAGAATAACCCCAGCCCTCAAACTCAGCTGATGTGTTGTGAACACTGTTCTACAAAACAGTTCTACTAAGTCTCCCAGGTGGGAGCTGCACATTTATGGCATCTGAGCACTTTCCCCTCTTCACTGAAAATCACCCAAAACCTAAAATACCTAAAATAATAACCTAAAATAAACACAATATAATACCATTGCTTTATCAATCTTATGTTAAATATGATTCCACTTTAAAATAATTGCATTTTCCAAACTTCAGTATAAAAATAAGCATTCAATTACCATAATGCCAGTGTATTTTAGTGTACCTTGCCCCGACGAGACCAATGAAATGTTTTAAATATAAAACACAGCACATCAATTCACAAGGTTAGGCCAACTGTGCGAGCAGGACTGACCTCACCCAAAAGCTGCCATCTCCCTACTGAATGCTTTCCTGAACAAAGACTACAAAAACCAGAATCCCACATAAGGTATTTCCCTTCCTGTGGTATGGGTGGATGATGTCACAGCACTCACTCAGCTGGAAGGTCCACTTGTATGTGCGTGGAGAGGGGAAGGCTGGCTTGTCCCTGTGCTTGTCCTTGTCTCCCTCCCCTGCCGGTGAACGGGTCAGCTTCTGGGCCTTGGATGCGACAGAGTGCTTGACTGGAGACAGTTTGCTGGAGGCGTCCATGACAGGAAGGTCCTCACTGTCACTGCTGTGCCCTGAGGGGGAGGAGTCACAGCTTGGGATGAGCATTCCTGTGCATGGGGTTAGGGGGAGAGACCATGACATCACAAATAGGTTCCTATGTTCAGACAGATTCAGTGGGGATGAGACTGAACATTAAATTACCCTTAAGAATGGGAACAGCAATTGCTTATGAAAATCAGTATTTTAACAAGTTTGACAACAAACAAATACAAGGCAAACAGATTAGTCAGTCAGTCATTTCTACACAAAAAATGGGTAGTGGAAAATGTGCTTGAGGGGAGAGCAAGGCTAAATCACTTGAATCCTCAAAGTTGCAGAATATTCTAATTTCAAATGAACCCGAGAAGCCTTTGCCTTTGCGGGAGCAGAGAGAGTTCACAGCCCTGCCTCCAGGGGATTAAACTCCCGCTTTAAGAGCCATGCCCACACACAAAGCACGGTCCTGAATCGCCCGTCACAGTCGGCCATCTGGTTCAGGAGTCTGAACGCGTTACGCACAGACCCTCAAGTTCCCTACGTTTTAACTGAGAAAGTGGTGTGAAACCTTTCCTCGCCATTATCATCTTTAAACAGGTTTCCCAAGAGGTGCGCTGTATTCTCTAGGGCCTTTGCATGTGGACCTGCTTGTTCTCCATACGACTGCTACTGTCTGTTATGCTTCAAAATGGAACTATAGCAGATGCAATGAGACAAGTGAAAGAAGCATTCAGTCATTTTTGGAATCATTGGTAAACTGGAAATCATTTGAACACAGACCATCAAGTACAACTCGAGACCAACCACCAAGTACACCTCAAGCCACCTCTTCTGCCACACCCACAGGCTCTAACCACGACCAAATGCAATGAGACAGCAGAACTTCTCTTCTCGCCCCATTAAGACTTCATCACTCCACTTTATCCTAGGATTTGGTGAAATAATTAAGCTTGGATTTAGTTAGCGTTTCCGTCTGCTGTCGACGTTGGCACAGGATGACTATACACAGTCATCCTGCGCCATCTCAAATTCATTTTAAGGTTACACAGTTAAGGTGGTAAAGTACTGCCGGCGACTGAAGACGTTTTCCTGTGAGGGACTCGGCTGAAACCCTGGCCTCCCAACAGGCTGTGGCAGTGCAGGGTGAAATTCCATACCATGAAGGCGCATCACTGCTTGAGCTGAGCACGCTACACCAGAGCCTTTATATGCCCTTACTGGCAGGTCGCTCTGCGTAAGAACCTGCCAAATGTAAATGCGTATGGCATGCTATAGCACTGGTATGGATGCAGTTTGGGCGCTGGTTCGGTTATCAATACGGGTACGGGTGGCAGCGCTGAGGTCAAGGCGCTGGCACCGCTATTGCTGCGGGCGGTAAGAGGGCAGGGCGCCAGGGGACTCACCTGCCCCGTTCTTCTCTTTAGACGCTGCGCTCGAGCGCTTCTGGCTTCGCTTCTGCTTCTTCGAGGTGGAGCCCGCGTTGCAGTCCATCGACCTCTTCTGGCCTGCGGGCGACAGGACAACGTCGCTGCGTTAGCGTTGGGTTCACCATGCGCACATCCCGGAAACACTCTCACCCACGCAAATTTACACAGCGTGCATTTTCACACTCAGTCCACTCGGACAGCTGAATATTTACCCAACTGCGTTTCGGAAGCAGCTCAGAGTAAGTACCCTGGCTCAAGCGTACAACAACAGCGCCTCACCAGCGATACATACCTACAGCCAGTGAGCTATAAGCCTAGTTCCCTAACCATCATACTACACGGCCGCCTCAGCACCACAGGAGTCCTTACCGTGGCTTTAGGGAGAGAGTTGTGGAAAATGCAGCACACTTCAGCCATTAACCACGTGCACGTGATCATTAGGCCCAAGTGCACTTTTACACAGGCTCAACTTCTCACTTATCCCCACTATAAACTCCAAAACCCCACAGAACAAGGGCAGGACACTCAACACACTATGGGGACAAAACCCCTCTCTGCCTTAAAGTTGCACACAGCTGCATTACCAGGTACTGGTGAAAGAGTATGCCAAAATTTGGCATACTCTTTCACAGCGTTTTTTCACAGAGTTTTAACTCTTCCAAGCCACCAGCAGGGGGCGTATATGTGCAGGCTAGCATACAAGTAGCCAACTGGACATTCCAAATTTGTAAGAGATTGGAAATGCAAAATACAAAAATAAAAAAAGCGTATGCTGCAATGAACTGAAGCTGACTTGACCTCTACATGCTACATAAAGTCAAACATAAAATCTTTCTGCAAATTTTAACATGATTACCATTTATTTGCATTTCTTACAGATTCAAAATAATAAAGTGACCATTACACATGCAAAATTTTGGGCATCCTGTAAGTTTGTACTTAACTTACGTGTCTTGCATGTTTGAGATCACCCCACATAGTCTAGAACACCCCTACTCTGGGACAGGCATTCTAAAACCTTTCTCTTTCTTTCTCTTAACTACTTGACCACTTGAGGTGTGCAGTCGAACTTCCACAATGAACTTAGATCAGAACCGAACCCTACAGTCAGATGAGAGCAAAATTGAGTTTTTTCGTCTGGCACACGTGTTGTGGGTTTGGCATCAGGATGATGCCCAGGTTGAAAAGGATGTCATACCTACGACGAAATGTAATGTGGTACAACTTTAACATTAACACATGCATTTTCACCTGCAGGGTCATTTCAGTACCATCATGAACTTGAGCAAGTACCAAGACTTTCTGCCCAAAGATCTGGTATATTCCATAAGGAAGCTCAATCTTGGTGGCAAACGGATCGTCCAGTAAGCTGGTGATGCCAAGCGTACCTCAACATCAGCCATGAAGGGCACCCAAACTTGCGCATGTACCATGTTCACTTTCTTTCTTTTGATTTTGTAATAAATGCAAATAAATAGTAACCATGCACGAGCAGTCTACTCATTCATGTTTATGTTCTAATAAAATGTAACTATGGAACTTATGTCTCTTGTACTGATTTGCCGTGAATAAAACGTTCAATTAGCACAAACTGAAAGTTGGTCAAATTCTCACATGCAATTCAACATTGGAAATTGTAATATATAATCTAATATATTCAAACTTATGTGGTTTTTGAAAGAATATTCTAACCTCTTTTTTTTGGCCAATGTTCACAGTCATAATCTGTGAGCATTTACTTCACTTTCTGGTGTAATGCTTGAGAAGCAGGAAATAACACCGAATCGAGTGTTTTTCGGTACTGTCATTAGCCAGCGTGAAAGGGGGTTACCCACCTCTGTCTTTGGCCTCCCTGTCTTGCAGGGAGATGCTGGAGTTGGAGGAGCTGGTGCTGGCGTCGAAGCCGTTGGCCGACTCGCTCTCACACAGGCCCTCTTGGGACTCCCCGGCGACGCTGTCCACCTCGATGGTGACGTCACTCTCGCTCCTGGTGCTGTGGGACTCGCCGGGGCTGTGGGCGGGGCCAGGGGAGAAGCCCGGCGAGGCGTGGTGCTGGTGGGAGTGGTGATGGTGGAGATGCGAGGGCGGGGTCGGCCGCAGCTTCTCCTCCCCTCTCATCAGAGCCAGCAGCTCCTCTCCGGAAGTCTTGTCCTTCTCGTCCAGGTCGTCCAGGTCCACCTCGTGGCACACCAGGGCCTCCGGCCCCATCTGGGCCAGCAGCTCCTCCTCAAGGCTCGACATCGCCTCGTCGCCCTGCAGCCCCTCCCCTTCGCGCTGAGGCTCCGCCCCAGGCCCCGCCTCCACTTTGCCCTGCGCCTCCAGGGCGCGGGCGGGCGTCTCGGCCCTGGGCTCCAGCTCCTCTCTCAGGGCGGGCTCGGGCCTCTTCTCCGGGGAGGCGGGGCCGGGCGGCTCGGGCCTCTCCGGGCCGCGGACCTTCTTCTCCGGGGTGCGCTGCTCGGCGGCCTTGCGCTTGGGCGGCCTCCGGTCCTCCCGGCAGATCTCCTCCGTGGCCGAGTCCGTGTCCGAGTCATTGGGCCGGGGGGGCGGGGGGAGGCAGCGCGGGGGTTCGGGGGACTCTTCCGGCTTCTTCGGGGTGGGCGGGCAGGGGGCCTCGCCCTCCGTGTGGTTGGCGGTGGCGGGCGGATCGGGCCCCGGGTCCTTCAGGCGGCTCCTGCGGCCCTTGGGCCGGGGGGAGCGCTCCTCCTCCCTCTCGGGCTCCGTCGTCGCTCCTGAACCGGGCTCCGGCTCCTTCGGCCACGGCGCCTCCTCTGGGAGCTCCGCTTGCTCCAGCCGGGGCTCCTGGGGACTGCCTGCCCGCTCAGGCTCCGCCCCCTGGTCTTCAGCCCCGCCTCTCTCTGCCCGCAGCTCCATGGCCCGGCCTTCCTCCGCGCGTCGCTCCTCCTCCTCCTCCTGTTTGCGTGCCGTGGCGGGGTCCGTGCTCTCCGCCCGGCCAGAGTGCTTGTCTGGGGAGTCCTCCGACTCGCTCTCCTCCGAGGAGTTCCCCGATTCTTTAAGAGCAGAGGGGGAAAAATCACCACACGTGAACATAACAAAGACACAGAAACTATAGGCAGTTCATTTCAATTATAATAGCTAAAATTCTGGACTGGACTGAAATTTTCATTTTTAATTTTGTGAAAACTGTTCCTTAGGACACTGCAAACAGAAAAGAGAATATTATTTAAAGTGAAAGCAAACATTGGGAAATAGAGTAAATGGAGCCAAAAAAACAGTCTCAGTGGACTGTGCCACAAACTGAGACCTGGGCCTGTTTTCATTAACCACCCCAAATAGAAGAGCTTAGGCTTAGGACCAGCTCTCATCCAGGTCCACATTCTCTATCCTCATGAGTGGCACAGGCTCTTGTCCATGTTTTTGCATTCGACTAATTTACGCAAAAAGATTATGCCAGAAGAAACAGAAGCGTTTCCGCAACATTGCCGAACGCTACTTATTTGACCCAAATTTATGGACGAGGAGCTGCAACAGGCCTGCTGACATCACATTGGAGGACAGCTAGCCACACTTATCTGGGGTGGTGCCAGGTAGTTGTTATTTTTTCCCCTCATAAGTTAGAATTGCAAGGAAGCAGGAACCGCTAGCGCCAACTGCTGTTTTGAGGTGCTTCTCTGTTGAGACATGAAGCTCTGCCCCTTCTTTTCATAAGCGCAGCAGTCTCATAGGAAATAAGTGCATGTATATTCACACACACACACACACACACACACATATATATACATCCTCTGCAGAGAATAAAGTCGCTGTACAAGCTGATGGAGTTATTTGAAGTGTATTTTTTGTTCGAAACCACAAACCACTTAATGTCCATATACCAGGTCATGAGAACCTTCGGTAAGTATCCAAATCATTCATCACACACACAAAAATACCCAAGCCAGTCCAAAATATACGCTGACACTGAAATAAAGAAACACCAGAAAATAAACTGTCCATGGGGTCTCTCTTTTGTTTAAAGGGACAAAGACAAAATTGCTATAAGAAGTGAGATTTATGGAAGATGGCTGACCGTTAGATCCTCTGTCGGAGTCATACTGCCCAGACGTTAACCTGGTGCGGCGGCGTGGCGTTCCTGTGGAGGCAGACAGACACGTGACCAACAGCAAAGCAGGCTAATGCCAGTCAATGCTACAATATGTCACCGCAGGCTAATGCCAGTCAATGCTACAATATGTCAGTGCAGGCTAATGCCAGTCAATGCTACAATATGTCAGTGCAGGCTAATGACAGTAAATGCTACAATATGTCAGTGCAGGCTAATGCCAGTCAATGCTACAATATGTCAGTGCAGGCTAATGACAGTAAATGCTACAATATGTCAGTGCAGGTGCACTAACTGCAGCAGCTCAATGCAATATCATGAGGCAATGACAGTCATGCTACAATCGTGCAGGCTAATGACAGCCAATGCTACAATTGTCAGTGCAGGCTAATGCAGTCAATGCTACAATGTCAGGCAGGCTAATGACAGCAATGCTACAATATGTCAGTGCAGGCTAATGACAGCCAATGCTACAATGTCAGTGCAGGCTAATGACAGCCAATGCTACAATATGTCAGTGCAGGCTAATGACAGTAAATGCTACAATGTCAGTGAAGGCTAATGACAGCCAATGCTACAATATGTCAGTGCAGTCTAATGATTGTCAAGGCTACAATGCCAGTGCAGGCTAATGACAGCCAATGCTACAATATGTCAGTGCAGGCTAATGACAGTCAATGCTACAATATGTCAGTGCAGGCTAATGACAGTCAATGCTACAATATGTCAGTGCAGGCTAATGACAGCCAATGCTACAATGTCAGTGCAGGCTAATGACAGTCAATGCTACAATGTCAGTGCAGGCTAATGACAGCCAATGCTACAATATGTCAGTGCAGGCTAATGACAGTCAATGCTACAATGTCAGAGCAGGCTAATGATAGTCAATACTACAATATCACTGCAGGCTAATGACAGCCAATGCTACAATATGTCAGTGCAGGCTAATGACAGTCAATGCTACAATATGTCAGTGCAGTCTAATGATTGTCAAGGCTACAATGCCAGTGCAGGCTAATGACAGCCAATGCTACAATATGTCAGTGCAGGCCAATGACAGTCAATGGTACAATATGTCAGTGCAGGCTAATGACAGCCAATGCTACAATATGTCATTGCAGGCTAATGACAGTAAATGGTACAATATGTCAGTGCAGGCTAATGACAGCCAATGCTACAATATGTCAGCGCAGGCTAATGACAGCCAATGCTACAATATGTCATTGCAGGCTAATGACAGCCAATGCTACAATATGTCATTGCAGGCTAATGACAGCCAATGCTACAATATGTCATTGCAGGCATGCATAATGCTACAGGTCTAAGCTAATGACAGCCAATGCTACAATGTCATGCGCTAATGTGTCAGGCTACATGCATGCAGGTTACAGCAATGCTACAATATGTCAGTGCAGGCAATGACAGTCAATGTACAAATGTCAGGCAGGCTAATGACAGTCAATGCTACATATGTCAGTGCGTTAAGTTGTCAGCTACAATGCCAGTGCAGGCTAATGACAGCATGCAAATATGTCAGTGCAGGCCAATGACAGTCAATGGTACAATATGTCAGTGCAGGCTAATGACAGTCAATGCTACAATATGTCAGTGCAGGCTAATGACAGCCAATGCTACAATATGTCAGTGCAGGCTAATGACAGTCAATGCTATAATGTCAGCGCAGGCTAATGGCAGTCAATGCTACAATATGTCAGCGCAGGCTAATGACAGTCAATGCTACAATATGTCAGTGCAGGCTAATGACATCCAATGCTACAATGTCAGAGCAGGCCAATAACAGTCATTTCTACAATATGTCAGTGCAGGCTAATGACAGCCAATGCTACAATATGTCAGTGCAGGCTAATGACAGCCAATGCTACAATATGTCAGTGCAGGCTAATGACAGCCAATGCTACAATATGTCAGTGCAGGCTAATGACAGTAAATGCTACAATATGTCAGTGCAGTCTAATGATTGTCAAGGCTACATAACTTTAATGCAGGCTAAAGATAGTCAATCCACAATATGTTAACGCAAAATTGCACAGAAACTGATCAATCCACATGAAATGACCATGACAACAATTAACATGACAACACTACTGGTAACATATCATTTAACAGGCAGAATAGTTTTGTCCTGTAATGTGGCTGCACCACATTAATATTACTGATGCATAAGAAGCGATTCACTGGCTGCTGTTTTAGGAGAATGACAGGAGTATATCTGCCCCCCCACCGCCTCCCCCCCTTACCCTCGCCGTTGGGCAGCAACGCGGTGTCCGAGAGCCGGCCGCTCTTTCCGCCAGGATGTCTCTCGCTGCTGGGAGTCTTGGAGACGGCCCGCGGCGCGCTGGGCGGCGTGGCCCTGAGCGGGGGGCGGCCCCTCTTGGCCCCCGTCTTCACCTGCTTCTCTTCCTCCTTCTCGGCGTGCTCCTCCCGCTCTCCCTCCTCTTTGTTCTGCGAGACGGCGCACAGCTGTGTTAGGACATCTCCCCGAACTGCCCAACCCCAGTTTCATACGACGCTCGGGTGGTCCTGCCCCCGACCACACCCCCCCTCCCCCCTCACCTTCACTTTCTTCTTCTGTTTCCGCTTGGTTCCGCCTTTGTCGACGGGCCAGATGATGCGGTCGGCCTTGACCCATTCGTCATACCTGCAAAACACGAAAGCATAGGGCCCTTCAGCTGAGTCCTGCAGTGGATGTGAGGTCACACGTGTACCATAACACACATGCGGCTTCATCATGCTACATACTGTACATACAAGTGCATGTTTAGCTAGGTAATCATATCACATTCAGGGGCCTGTTTGCACAGAATAAATCCCATGATGATCTTATAAAAAAGCGGTTCCCGAAATTAAAACACTTCCCGTTTGCAAGGTTGCGCTCACAATATTCTCAACTCTTCTCAATATCTCCGCAGTGAGAGATATTGTGCAGGATATTAGTGTGGATTCTCTCCTGTTCCCCTCCTGCCCACATTTTCTCTTGATTCAAAGTGTCCAAACCCAACAAATGCTGTTCTATGGCTGCAAAGCACCTTCTTCAGTTTGGGAGCACACACACCATTTACCGTGCATGTGTGTGCAGTTGTGTATGTGAACAGGGCAGGCGTGCATGTGTGTGTATGTGAACAGGGCAGGCGTGCGTGTGTGTGTGTGTATGTGAACAGGGCAGGAGTGTGTGTGTGTGTATGTGAACAGGGCAGGCGTGTGTGTGTGTATGTATGTGACCAGGGCAGGCGTGCGTGTGTGTGTATGTATGTGACCAGGGCAGGCGTGCGTGTGTGTGTATGTATGTGAACAGGGCAGGTGTGTGTGTGTGTGTGTGTATGTGACCAGGGCAGGCGTGCGTGTGTGTGTATGTATGTGACCAGGGCAGGCGTGCGTGTGTGTGTATGTGAATAGGGCAGGGGTGCGTGTGTGTGTATGTGAACAGGGCAGGCGTGCATGTGTGTGTGAATAGGGCAAGCGTGTGTGCGTGCGGCTCCCCCCTCACCTGACGTTCCAGCCGTAGTAGTGCACCAGGTAGAGGACCTCCCCGTCGTCCGTCTCCGTGTTCTTGATGTTGGCCTCGTAGATCTTCTGAGTTTTCCCGCGCCCGTATTTCACCTTGACCTTGGTCCCCATGAGCGTGTGTTCCGGGTCCTCGTCCTCGCCCCCCTCCACCTCCCTCTCGTCTCTGTGGGGTTAGGGGCAAGCGTCAGAGGGCGCTGGGGGATTTTGGGCTACCCCCAAAAGGGGCTGGGCAGGGTTCAATATTTCAGGTCTTCAAAGGACAAATTCAGCCAGAATGTACTTTTACCAGCTGCAGGCAAATATACAAACACCCAGAGCCCGAAATATGGATATGGCCTGCTCTGCAAATCAGAGCTCCGAAGTTTCATATACCCAATGACATGAAGAATTCCACTCCTGCTTAACATGAACAGCATATTTACATGATCGCTCATGCCTCCAGCTACTGCTCAGCATGTTATCATTTCAGAATAAATCATCCGTACACTGCGGGTATTTGAAATTGTGTCAGCATAGCACAAGCTGCCCTGAAAAAGAGTATCCATGTTCGCCATTCTTCACGCTCCCATAACTTGTCTACAAGGTCTAGGAGATGCTTTAGGAAAACTAATCGAGCAGTATTTGGTTAGATTACTATCACAATAAACATAAGAAACATACAAATGTAACAGTAAGGTGAATTGTTCCCTTTAATGGCTGTGGAATGAGCTGTCTCACAGAAGCAGCAAGCCTAACCTCACTCGGGCATGGCAGTGCGGCAGCGACTCCCTGTGACTCCCCGCGCTTCGCTGTGACTCCGTGAATCCCCGCGCCTCGCTGTGACTCCCTGTGACTCCGTGAATCCCCGCGCTTCGCTGTGACTCCGTGACTCCCCGCACCTCGCTGTGACTCCCTGTGACTCCCCGCACCTCGCTGTGACTCCCTGTGACTCCCCGCGCTTCGCTGTGACTCCCCGCACCTCGCTGTGACTCCGTGACTCCCCGCACCTCGCTGTGACTCCCTGTGAATCCCCGCACCTCGCTGTGACTCCCTGTGCCTCCCCGCGCTTCGCTGTGACTCCGTGAATCCCCGCGCTTCGCTGTGACTCCGTGAATCCCCGCACCTCGTTGTGACTCCCTGTGACTCCCCGCACCTCGCTGTGACTCCCTGTGACTCCCCGCGCTTCTCTGTGACTCCCCGCACCTCGCTGTGACTCCGTGACTCCCCGCACCTCGCTGTGACTCCCTGTGAATCCCCGCACCTCGCTGTGACTCCCTGCGACTCCCCGCGCTTCGCTGTGACTCCCTGTGACTCCCCGCGCCTCGCTGTGACTCCCTGTGACTGCCCGCGCTTCGCTGTGACTCCCTGTGACTGCCCGCGCCTCGCTGTGACTCCCTGTGACTCCCCGCGCCTCGCTGTGACTCCCTGTGACTCCCCGCGCCTCACTGTGATTCTTTCAGATGTGATCAAAGAACCGCCCCCAGAAACGCGCCTCTGCACAGCTGTACACTGATAACTCAGCAGCCCAGGCGGCTACAGTGCTCCGCTGTGCCACTGCAATGCCCCCAGCCGGGTGAAGGGGGCAGCGAGAGCCCGGCGTCCGATGGAGAAACTGAGCGCTTGTTTGACAATTACTGCATGAACTTCAGAAATGACCGGTGAGCGTGGAAGATGCTTCTCCTGCACTGAAATACTCCATTTCATAAACGGGCAATATGTAATTATCCAGTTGTGTGAATGGATATTATGCTTCTAAACTCCCTGTGGTTAAAGGCATTTGACTTGATGGTTGCGAGGCTCCCGCTCTATATCAGGAACTCAATGTTATGAGAAATCGTGAGAGAAGTGGTCACCTGAACGCCTGCCAGGCTGAACATCCCAGCGGCGCTGAAGCTGGGGGGGAGGTGTTCAGTGCTCCCTGACTGGATGATGCAAACGGGCCCAGCAGAGCCGTGTCTCACAGGCAGAGCTCCACCGCGCCGCGGCGCCTGAAGCGCTAGCGCAGCTCCGCTAACAATGAGCTGCTAATCGCGCTCATCAAAATGTCTGTCTTCATTACGAAGAACAAGTACGCAGACGCACGTTTCAGGGAGCGCGCCAGGCTGCTGAAAGGCACGCGACGGCTCTGTGCAGAACGCTGCAGGAAACGGCTACGGCTCATAGCGCGGTCCCTCCGGAGCTCCACACGTGGAGTGAGCGTTCACGGACGGTTAACCTCACACCTACAGAGGGCAGAGCTACAGCGGGTCGGTACTCAACGCCGCGGAGACACCCGCTTCCCTCCACGTTAAAGCCTTTCTGCTCCGAGAGGGCGGGACGATAAGACCTGAGTTTCCGAAATCACCCAACGTAACAGCGACCAAGAAACGAACGAACAATACCGAAAAAACCAAGCGTTCAGAAAACTATTTGCCATATAATATTTGTGATCCAATTCCCGGTTACCCCTGTCCCTCTGCACTCTGACCCACACACCGGCTCAAGGGAGAAAATGTCCTCAGAGAAATGGGCTCTACCATCAGAAGAGTGCCATTGCACCCAGCCAAGCACCGCACACCGAGGGGTCTCGCACCCAGCCAAGCACCGCACGCCGAGGGGTCTCACACACCCCACGCACACCGAAGGGTCACCGCCAGCACGACACGAGGGGTCTCGCACCCAGCCAAGCACCGCACACTGAGGGGTCTCGCACCCAGCCGAGCACCGCACACTGAGGGGTCTCGCACCCAGCCGAGCACCGCACACTGAGGGGTCTCACACCCAGCCGAGCACCGCACACTGAGGGGTCTCACACCCAGCCGAGCACCGCACACTGAGGGGTCTCACACCCAGCCGAGCACCGCACACTGAGGGGTCTCGCACGCGGCGCTACAAGCCAACCGTACCGTATCCTGGGCATGGGCCTCTCTCCCTCCTTCTCCTCCTCGTCCTCTTCCTCCTCCTCCGACTCTTTGTCGGACTCCTCCAGCTGCCGGCTGCGCCTCTCGGGCTTGGCCCTCTTTCCCGGGGTGTCCCTGTCCGGCGCCTCCTTCCGCTCCTCCACGCCGGCCTCCTCGGCCTGCGCCTCGGCCCCGGCAGCCTCCGCCCGCGCCTCCGCCCACTCCTCCCCCTTCGGCCGCTCCTCCTTGGCCTTCTCCGCTTTGGTGAGCTCCTTGGCCTCCAATTTGACAGGAGTCAGAGTGCACCTCCGTCCCACCTGAGAGAGAAAGGGAGGCAAGGTGTGCCTCAGTCCCAGCTGCCCAGAAAACTCTGCCGGGAGGAGCTCACTGTGATTGGTCCCTTTACAGTGATGATGTCACTTCAATGAAGCCTAGATGGCCTGCCTTGACAGCTCTCCCTTAGTGAAACAGCCCCACAGTCTACAGCATTAAGATCCTAGAGTGCCCTCTTTCTGCCAGCTCAATGATAGGACTCCATTACAGTCAGACCAATCAACAGAGGATTTATTTTTTGGCTGGACTAAATAATTTAATTTTGACTTGTTTTTCTGCAGAACCCGTCCAGTCTGTGAGCATTATCCAGCTAATTTAAATGGGCACAGCATACCTTTGATAATAAAGGCTAAGTTTTGGGAATATTCGGGGCAATTAACAGGAATAAAAGGGAAATTGTGGGCATTATTTGCGCAGTTGCATTTACCACGTCATACGCATATACAAACAAACCTAATACCTTATCATAAGCATAAGACATAATTGCAGGACCTACTTGCAATTATGCAGGTTGACAATTCAGTTCAGCTCTGAGATGATAAAATGAGATTACCTATTACACAGAATTTTTCACTGAACTTCAAAAATCAGGAATGTTGAATAATGTATTCCCTCTGAGACAATGCACTGTGCATACAGAGGGTTGCAATTCTACTTTAATGAAATTGTGCAAAATCTTTCCCAAAAAATGTGCTTTCCCAAGCTTAGCTTTCCATGGAAAGTATCCAGAACATTCTGACCGTTTGCAACCCTAGTCACCAGAGCCATGATATATTACTGAAAGCGGTAGGGTAAACGTGTAAACAGCCTTAACAGAAGGGGCATGCCCACACAGGCAATCCTGCATTGGTCTTTGCTCTGTTAGGTAGCAGATCTGTCCGCCATTTGACGGGTGCAAAGCCATGATCAGGCATCGCTGGATCTAAAAACCCTGGGGCACAGTCACGCCTGGGTCGCACGCTTTGTTTTTAATACTTTAACCCTGCAGATGACTGACAACTTCAACATCTACTCTTCATCCCAATATTCACAACAAACGTTTTTTCATTCAATTGTATATTTTAGAAATTAAGTGAGACTGGACCCTTAAATCCATTCAAATGATTTCACTTTTCAGATTTAACGATGCTGAAATCATCTCCTGTGCGTGTCAGCCCCAGGGCCGAGTGACAGAGCCCCACAGCGACGCCACTCACCTTCGGGGCGCGAATCTCTCTGCGCTCCTCTTTCTCGCTCTCGCTGCTGGACTCCACCTCCTCCTCCTCCACCTCCGCAGGCGGCTTCTTCTCGCCCGCCGCCGACTCCACCGGCCCCTCCGGAGGCAGCTCCGCCCCCGGGCCCTCCCTCCACTGGCGCGGCTCCGCCTTGGGCTCCGTGTGGCCGGGGGGCCGCGGGTCGTTGTGGTGGATGGTTCTGAACTGGATGCAGGCCGAGCGGCAGTACTCCTCAAAGCCGTACAGGTACCTGGAGCGCGTCCACAGAGACGCTCGTCAAACCGCGAGTGGCTGGGCGCGCGTCGCGCAGCTCAGACAGCCCGGACACAGCGATCTGACTGAGCACAGCTCAGCACACCTCACTCGCACCTGCCGTACTGCAGCGCGCTGGAGCTGAGAGGCACTGCACAGAACTGCTATATTCTGCTGGAAATATTATGGGTTCTATGCCATTGGAGATAGATTAATAACCACGAAGCAAGTCACCAGCAATGCATGCAAGCAGCAACTGCCCTGCTACTCCTCCAAAGGAGATTGGTCAGTATAGTTTAAGAAATCCATTCCTCTCAATTAATGATGGACTCACACATTATAATTGTTTCTTTCATTTATATATATATTTATATAGATAGATAGAAAGAATGGCAGCATTGGCATTGGTATTATCTTATCCGGTTTTGTTTAAGAAAACATCAAGATACTCTTGATATTATTTCTTTATTACAGCATAGTGCATTTAACATATTTGGCTACAGGTTTAATAGGAAATTATAACTGGGTATATAACCACCATACATTGAGTCTAAACACTCGCACATAAACCCAGACTAGAGCACATGCAGACATAAACAAAGACTAGTGTACACTAACCATAAATCGAGAATTGCATACCCTCACATGTAAACCAAGACTAGTGTATACTCGCATAAACTGAGGCTTGTGTACACTTCAGAACATAAAGTCAAGCTAGGGTACCATCACACTCACTTTCTGTAAGCGGTCTTCACGTTGTAAGAGGCGGCGGAGTTGAGAACAGGAATGCCGAGGTCCATGTAGATCTGCTTCCACACAGCCCCGCTCTCAATCTGCGAAACACAGCAGGCCTAAAGTCAGACTGAAAGACGCTGTTTAGGCTACATATGGCTGCTTCAGTAAAAAGACCACACTGTTTCTGCTGGCTGTTACACGCCATCCTAGACCTTACTGATTATGCAGACAAGGGCTGCCCAACCCTGTTCCTGATCTACCATCTGGTCAATTTCCATTTCAACCTTCATTTGGCAAACCTGATTCTACCCATTAGCAGCTCAATAAGATCACTAGCTGTCGAATGAGGTGTACTTGGTTAGGGTTGGAGTGAAGACCTACACTACGGTAGATCTCCAGGAACAGGACTGGGCAGCCCTGCTGTGGACTATAATCTCAGTACTGGTCATGGCAATGTGAATTTGGTCTCTTTGAAATAAAAAATAGACAGTGTTTGGCTACCTAGCAACAATGTCAGCACTAAAAGGGAAAGACATTAGCAACAATGGGTGGAAGCCCATACTCCAGGATCCAGGCAAAACAGGTCGGAAATTCAGACCCAACACAATATTACGTGACCTCAGGCTGGCATATGTTTTTTTTTTTGTTGTTGTTGAAAGACAACAGGCTTAAATTATTGGCCGTCAGGGGCGGATCAGATAGCCAAGAGAAACGTGACATCACCAGACATCAGTCGAGTAAGCGAAACCATTCTCAGTATCATCATGTGCGCCCCCTTCTGGCCGACTTACAGTACAACAACACAACATCCTCCAGGTGCCCGCAGAGAAATGGGTGTGATCTAGCTTTTATTCACTTAACTGTTCTATCGTAACAATCCAGGAAGCACGCACAACCGCACTTGCTCGTGTTGAACGACGCATTCAAGGAATATGCAGGAAAATTCAATGAATACAAAATGTGCCGTCATCACTTACAATTGCCTATGCGAGCGTCACAAGTATAGAATAAAAAATAATCTTCACAGATATGTCCTAAAACCGACGTTAAAACAAATATAAACTTAAACTAAAAACCTGCCAGGAAAATGAGGTCTCACATCCTGTGCAGTGGAGTATCTTGGCAAAGGCAGTGCATACTTTTTGGAGAAAGTATCCACAGGGTGATTAAAGAGGGCTGATAAATCCAGCACTCAGCTAAAGGGGAACCCATGACACTCCCGCTCTGTCTCCTCACACAGGGGAGAACATTCAGCCGGGCTTAACCAGCGCTCGTGATTAAAAGCTACATAAAGCTAAGAGTTAGCGCGGACTCTCAGCAAATTAAGAGCCCGGGAGCACAGGGGCACAAGAGAGTGGAGGAAGGACAAGAGGGAGGCTTTCGACTAAAGTTAGCAGGCCTCAGGTGCCTTCACCCATGAGCAGAAATGGGCATATCAAGTAACGGTAAGTCTTTCAGCAAAGCAGGCCTTTCCATTAAAGCAGTCCTTGCTTAACTGAAAGAAGTCCGGATGGAGAGAGAGTCCATAGCAGTGGCAGTACGCCTTGCGTTAGCTCTGGACCCCCCATGTGGGGGTTGGCCACTGAGGGAGCTTCAGACAGCCCAGGTGAGACCAGGACTTACGCTGTCACACCCCCCCTGGTGGAACACCAGTCTGAAGAGCTTGAAGAGGTTCAGGTCCTTGTAGCCCAGCACAGGTGGTTTGTTAATTGGTGTCCCTGAGAAACAAAGGGGTAAATGTGCATTAGAGGTGGAGAGAAGGTGGCCCAGGTTCCGCAGTCACACGCTCTTCCAGCAAAACAAAAGCAAACAGATCTGGGCTTCTGTGCTGAATGGCCACTGTAAAACAAGCCTTTTTTTGAGGATCAGTGATCTCTCCCTCACACCGTCCTGAAGAGACGCTCAAACATAACCATCCCATTACAGACTCACCTCTGTCCTCCATGAACTTGTAGAGCTGCTGCAGGAAGTAGTCCCTCTCCTCCGGGTCCGGCTCCACCTCAGGCTGAGGACGGACACACACACACACACACAGACACAGACACACACAATTATTAACCTCCCGATTAGTGCTCTACACTTGCCAGTAAATGTTCTACACTCAGCACATCACAACACCCCAAACAGCCCATTTCTATGCAATATCATCTGCTGACTGGATGAGAAAGTTCTTCCATTTTTGAAGTTACTCGGTTTCGTTCTGTTGAACGAGATCAGGCTTAAATTATTGGCCGTCAGGGGCTGATCAGATAGCCAAGAGAAACGTGACATCACCAGACATCAGTCGAGTTAGCGAAACCATTCTCTGTATCATCATGTGCGCCCCCTTCTGGCCGACTGACAGTGCAACAACACAACATCCACAGAACCGCAAATGGTCGAAACCTCCTGAACATGCAGACTAACACCACGAGACTAGAGAAAACCCTCTCTGTTGGTTCGCTAGGACAGGGACATATAGCTCTGGACACCAAACCTCTGCACATTTTATGCTGAACGCTGTGGACCTCCTGAGGACACGGCAATGCATGGTGTTGTGGCGCTGAGAGAATGAAGACCGGCGTTAGTGACCCCCCAGCGCGAACAGCGCCATGCTGGGGAGGACATCGGCCCGCCGGCCAGGCCAACGCGCACCTGCTGTCCCAACAAGCCTCATTTCACCAGAACAACACCAAATGAACCACTGGAAACATACCCGCTTTACAGCGCACTGACAAGCTAGACGCGTAAGAATACCCAGAATGCAGCCTGCCACTCTGCCAGCCTGACAAGCGTGAGGCTGGAGCGTGGAGTAATGCTTTAAACGGCCCCGTCCACATGGACGCAGACGCAGACAGCTCGTCCGGCGAAAGCAGGCCAGGCCCGGTTTAAGCCTACATCCGTCTCACTCTTACGGTTTAACTGCTGCCCTTTTTTTAAAACAGACGTTTCAGGTGAGGTTTATAAATGTTCTTTAAACACATGGCATTAGCGTTGAAATTTGGGAAAGACCGGGTGGAAGCACTGTGTGCCCCGTCCTGCGACGGCCACAGGCGTCTGGAAACGCGCGAGAGCACGCGAGTGCGACCACCTCGCTCTGTGGCTCGTCTCCCCGGCGACCAGCGTCCGGTCAGCGGGAGACGAGGACGGCGAGGACGGCGGCCGGCGGTAGGCCACCCGATAGGGGTCCCGTCGGGGTTCGAGCGGCGATAGAGGCGGCTCCCCGCTGCCCCCGCCCCCCCCGGAGGACACGCCTCGTTTCGGGGGGGGGGGGCGTGCGCTGGAAGGGATAATCCACGCCGCGGCTAGCTGCGCTCCGGGCAGGGGGCAGCACGGGCCAAATCGACGCTCCGTGCCGCTCCGGCCGCCGCTCTGCAAACCCTCCCGCTAATCAGCTGATCCGGAGCGGCGGCTTCGCCCTTGCCCTGCCTGCCCTGCCGTCCGGAGCGCGCGCACAGGAAGCGGAATCCGCGCGATGCTCCGGGCGTTTTTTTTTTTTCTCTCTTTTTAAAACGCGCGACAGAAACGCAAAGAGGAAGACGAAGAGGAAACGTGCAAGCCTGGCCCTCACCCGTGCAGCCGACGGCCCGGACGCGGCGGCGGCTCGGCTGGCGCTGGTCTCGCAGACAAAGCCGTGCTGCAGTGAGCCTCTGAGATGCAGCGCGCTCACCCCAGCAGCGCTGCCCCCAGCTCCTTTAAAGCGGCAGCAGCGCTAAAAAACACTGGGATCTGCAGCGCCTGCAGCCGCCAGCTCATTAGCAGAGAAGCCTCCCTCGCCTTCCCTCCTCAATTCATTTGTCTAAGCAACACTCACAAAAAAATAACAAAAAAAATTTCAATCCCAGAGGATGAAACTGGGAGAGAAAAAGAGCCAAGATCATGGAGTGGGGGGAGAGAAAATAAATCTTCAGCAGAGGGTCTGCAGGATCCCTGTATAGAAGCCGTGCAACACGCGCATTTTCAGTCAATAACAATGGCAGCTTTATGCAGGGCTGCTCCTGCACGGGAGGAAAAAAACGCAGGCAGAAAGAAACGTGAGAAGAGTGGGCCCTGCTCGTCTACAGAGAGCTGGGCCCGCCTCCAGGGGCAGCCGGCCAATCCCTGCGGCTCTCTCAATGAGAGAGGGTGCGGGGTTGCTATGGGAACTGAGTGGGAAGCCACGCGGATGGTCATTGGTCCCCTCTCAGGAAGAATGAGGCCCATTGTTACTCTCTGAGGCAGGGGCATTTCCCACCCGCTGGGGCCTTCAGCTGAGCCTGCCCACAAGACGCATGCAAAGAACATACTCTCAGCACTGTGACATTATGGCTCTGCTCCCAACTAATTACACAAACTACTTACGCTGTCCCAATCAGACTGCTAGTAAACTACACAGACCATGACCCAATCAGGCTGCTAGTGAACTACACACACCATGACCCAATCAGACTGCTAGTAAACTACACAGACCATGACCCAATCAGGCTGCTAGTGAACTACACACACCTTGACCCAATCAGGCTGCTAGTAAACTACACACACCATGACCCAATCAGGCTGCTAGTAAACTACACACACCATGACCCAATCAGGCTGCTAGTAAACTACACACACCATGACCCAATCAGGCTGCTAGTGAACTACACACACCATGACCCAATCAGGCTGCTAGTAAACTACACACACCATGATCCAATCAGGCTGCTAGTAAACTACACACACCATGACCCAATCAGGCTGTGAGTAAACTATACTCACCCTAACCCAATCAAGTGTAGTGCTATAACCCGTATGCCATTGTAAATCTTTCATGCAATGGTCCATGCATTAATTGTTTCAATTTGGTCGTGAACGATACTGTGATTTTAAGTTTTGACTGCTTTCACATTTAGGTGCAACCCTAGACGCTAAACTTCAGCAGAATCCGCTTTATTGCATAAAAGAATGAGACAGTAGACAGAGTGCCAAAAACCACAGGCCACTCAGGCGTCCGCTACATGATTTTCAACTGTAACCCCGTCTTCATAAATTTTGGTTGTTTTGTGTCTTTATAGAGCTTATTGTCGATTTATTTATGAGGCATTGCCGAATTTGAACTAATATGTACAGATGAGATTACATTATGAGATGTAACTGGACATAATTCCATGAAAATATCCAAAATAAGCAATAATGGTTTATGCAAATACATGATCTCTTTATAATGGATCCCAAATTATGCTATATTCCATTATGCAATTAAGTGAACTCTACTGGATTATCATTAACCTACACTGATTGTCAATAAGTGCAGATGGAGCTGAGAAATACAGTTCTGAAAACCTTTTGTTACAAGGTACAAGTACCACCAAAGGATGGTGCATTCTTTGAGTGAATGTATAAAAATAATTTAAATACATTAAAGTAGTATTTTTTTGTGGATTCATTAAGTTAAAGGGTTAATATTGTAAGTTTTGAGTAACAAAAATGAAATTTATTTCACGACGTATTCTGGCACTTACAAAGTGTAACCCTTCAATTTTATTTTAGCCGTGCATTTCTTTTTTTAATAGCCTACATCTCAATGCATTATAATGGTCTCTAGGAAGACTTCACAGAACTTTACTTTGTAAACGCAGCTAAATATAGGCAGGCGACGCATCGAGTTGACAGTGACAGACAAGCCAGACTGACCGCAGTTACCGTCACACACAGTCACCTAAGCCCTCTTCTGAGCCAGCAAAATATATACAGCGACGCAGGACAATAGTGATAAAGGATACTATTACTGTAAATAGTTTGTGATTTGAGGCCATCTCTTTGTCGTGGTAAGGAGGCTTGCGTACCTCTATGACCCTGCAAGCTATGGCAGTGAGAGGAAACTCCTGGTAGTTTTTTCCCCATAAGGGACAGATTTAAATAGACTAAGCACAGTCCAATCAACTGCATCAACTTATTGTAGAGCACTGCCTGCTCGTGCATGTGTGCCTACGTGTGATGGCAAAAGACAAGTGGCAGTTGATGAAAGACATGAGCTGCATTCACTTCACACGTCCCTTTGATATTCCTCTGTAAGCTTTTATAACCAGGGGTTATGACAACTGATTGGCTAATTATTACTATTATTTTTACTATTATTATTATTATTACTATATTATAATAATAATCATATTAGTAAGTAGAAATTGCTGTCACTGTCTTTGGTAATGCCTGCAGCTCTGCCTCATTTCACACAGCCGCTGTGAGCACGTGCAATTTACATTGCTACTTACAGCTGCCCCCCCCCCATCCCCTTACCCTGACTGTTGAGCACAAGTAGGTCAGAGGGCACAGCAAGGGAAAACCAAATGGTTTGATTGTTTGTGTGTGTGATAAGCAACCATTATGAATCGGCTGTGTGCATGTAAGCTCTCAAAAGGACATATTTTGACAGAAATGCGGGGCTTAGCTGAAAAGAGTGCATGTGGTCTGCGCGGCACCAGAGGGTACCATCCTCAATAGAATTTGCTTCTGGAAGTGGAAAAAAAAAATCATATTCACAGCGTTCTTATTAAAAGGGGTTTGGTGCCATTCGGATATGTTTCGGGGACACTTGGGCCCACCTTTGGTAAAACGTGTAATTTTACTGCCGTGCTCAATCAACTTTTTTCCTGGTGTTGTAGACATCCTGAGAAACAATTGTAAAAAGAAATCTGGTTTTGTTCAGTATCAGAAGTACAAGCATTCACTACGGAATAAAAGAAAACACAAATCCATTTTTGCATTTCTGTGTTGTTTTTCATAATAAATGTCCTGCATGTTTATTGAGAGAGACTCCCACAGGATCAGAGGATTTGGTCATTTTGGTAAAAATGTGCTATTTATTTCAAGCTTTGAACAATGTCTGAATTTACAGATTATTGGAGATAATGGCATTTGAGACAGATCCTCACAAATAACCAAGGGTTTTAAGGGGTTAAATGAATATGAGTTCATTATATTCTAATATACTCAATACAATCAAACATAGCCAGTTCTCCTCAACTAGGCCAGTAGGCAAGTAATAAAATATTTTTATTTGCATTGCAAAATTGTGCACATTTTATCAATGTTTAAAATTGTAAATACATGTACTCTTCATTCTCTGTACTCACACTCAGAGAATATTCAACAGCAAAGACTTGCAATATACAGATTGCGTCATTTAAACCATCTTGATGCACAGGTTGCTATATAGCCTTTATTGTAGGCTATGCCGAAAGCTAACGTGGAAGTTAACAGTGGTGTATTTTTTTTTGAGTAATTTGTGATTAAAACTGATTTTTTAAATTTTTATTTCTTGTTTAATCTCCCCAACACGAAGTGAAGAAGCAAGCTATGTTCACCTGCCAAGCGATTATTCAGACCATTGGCACACTTCTCAAATCAAGGGAAAGTAATGAAAACAGGCTGAAACCAATGACCAGTGAAGTTTAATGCTGGTAGTACCGATATCACTAGTGTTTTAGTCAAAATAGCAGCAACGAGACAAACCTACCTGGCTACAACCCAAACTAAAATAAAATAGGGACGAATGGTTTTGTCCTGGAGCAAGTGGATTCAACGGAGACTCCTTTAACAACACATTTACCACAACCACAATCAACAGAACCCCGTTTACCACAACCACAATCAACAGAACTCTGTTTACCACAACCACAATCAACAGAACCCCGTTTACCACGACCACAATCAACAGAACTCCGTTTACCACAACCACAATCAACAGAACTCTGTTTACCACAAACACAATCAACAGAACTCCGTTTACCACGACCACAATCAACAGAACCCAGTTTACCACGACCACAATCAACAGAACCCAGTTTACCACGACCACAATCAACAGAACCCCGTTTACCACGACCACAATCAACAGAACCCCGTTTACCACGACCACAATCAACAGAACCCCGTTTACCACGACCACAATCAACAGAACCCCGTTTACCACGACCACAATCAACAGAACCCCGTTTACCACAACCACAATCAACAGAACCCAGTTTACCACAACCACAATCAACAGAACCCCGTTTACCACGACCACAATCAACAGAACCCAGTTTATCATGTTTCTGTACCAAGACCTGAAAGAAGCGACCAAGGTGCCGCCTGAGTCACACTGGACATGAGAATGTATAAAGGGAAAACATCTGATTTACAGCTTGCAAAAGAAAATACAGCTATACTCAATGTAAATTATAACCACAGTAAAGATTAATAAAACCAAAACAACATTCTCAGTACCATTTAAACCATCAATAGAAGCCCAGATAAGTGTTTTCCGCACTGTTAATTGGGCTTGTATTGAGAGCGTTTCGCAAAACACATGCTTTCAATCAGTGCCACCTCAGCCCAGCACCATGCTCAGTAGTACACTCGGAGCTGGTCCTACCTCTTCCTCCTCCACTTCCTTCTCATCCTCCTCGCTGTCCTTTCCCTCCCCATCTTCCTCGTCGCTGCTGGAGGACTCCAGTATCTCGCTCATATCCATCTTCCAGCTCTCGGGGATAACCTTGGCCTTGAGAAACATCCTCGCCTCCTCCAGCCCTAGGGAGATGGCGCAGGTGGTTAGAGAACATGGTCGTCCCAGGCAGCAGGGGGAGCTGAAGGACAAAAACGCTTACCTTTCTTGTTTGAGAACTCGGGCTTGGAGATGCTGTCTAGATCCAGCTGATGGACCTCTTTTCTTGCAACTGTGTGGCTGGAGAAAAGAAAAAGCAGAAGTCAGAGACTCAGGAAGTATGTTTAACACCTGAAGACAACAATACAAACATTCAGAGCACAATACATGCACAGCCCTTCACAACTTGTCTTAACTATCAAGGCTCCTTAGTTAAGACAAATGACTCGATCCTGACTGATACTGTCATTGGTAAAAAAACTCATATTTAATACTAAAAGTGTGTGTAGAGTTATTATCGTGACTCAAATAAATATACAGGAGAGTACTTGCCTTCTGTAAATCAAGCAAGCCTAATCTTTATCTTGAAAGAAAGTGCACAAAGTCCCATAGTTCAAGTCTTGACAGTACCTCTGAGATGTGGGCAAAACTCTCAATGGCAAGTGTAACACCGGCCAATGAAAAGAGTGGTTTAGCCAAGCCTGACCAGTATAAACAACTTTCAATTTAAATGAAAATGATTCAAGCCATATTCGGCACATTACTACCACAATAAAGTTAAACAACGCATACAGCCTTGCACACAAGGTGTAAGGCAAATACGGCAATTCAATGAGACCCTGACTGAAAGCCAAATCTAGCACAGCAAATAACTTACAATTTGGAATCTGCAAAGGATCGCACTAAACATTGGTCCTTTTTGACTGCCAGGTCATCACTGCAGCTGGGGGATATCACCTAGGAAAGAGGGAAGAAAAGCAAGATTAAAGGGACAGATAGGACAGGGGAGACCTTCGGGGGGTTTTAAAATATTATTTCAGCTTTAGTGTTCGTTTTACAGGCCTAGACAGTTTCTAAGCACAATGAATGATATTTCAGATACTAGCAGTATGTTTTAACAGTACACACACACACACTTCAGATAAGTTTCTGGCAACCAGTCAGCTTTATGATGGGTGGAACAGGGGAATTCAAGGGATCCCAGAGTAAGAAAGTACACATCATATAACAGCAAAGGAGTCTGCACAATGGCATTATGCTTCCAGCAGCTGTACGCATGAACGGATTCATTTTAGTGTTTATTCACAAATTAAGAGCATAAATATGACTGTTAATATTTTGCTAGTATTTCTCTGCTTAAGCACAGTGGTATCAAGTTGCATATGCCATAGTTCCAATGGAAAATGTCTTTAAACAATTCTTTTTTTGAAGAATACTCACATAATACACACACACAACCTCTAGAGGCATAGCATCACTGTGAAGCTGCTTTGAAGTTAGGCCTACTTTATGCTTTTTCTTGCCGTAGACCACAAACCTCTGAATGCCCTATGTCAGCCATTGTAAAGCCAGCACCAGAAACTTCTGTAAATATCTAAAATATCTTTCATTGCTGATAAAACTGGCTGGGCCAATCAAAAATAAACACTAAAACTGAAATAATATTTTAAATACCACCAGAACATGAACTATTCCTTTAACCACATGCAAAAGAACAGATGAATTTCATGAATTTCAGCCAAAGAAAGAAAATGGATCTGCTAGGAACAGTGGGAGGTACTCTTGAATATGATATGAAGATTTCATGAGTATCACGTCTCATCAGTGACTCAACCGATTCAAACCAACTGTCAGTTTTCCTATGGAATGCACATTTTAGCTGGTTTTCACAAGTTAGGGATTAACAGGCACATGTATACTACACCCACTATGGTACTCATCACTCATTACCGACCTGCATTTAATAAAACTACAATTCTGAGGGAAATTCAGGCACACACCACAAGTTCAGCACAAGAGCAAGTCAGACATTTGACTGACAAAATGGCGGGAAACCGTCACATGTCCCGCAACACATTTTGAAAGAAACAAACCCTTGAGCTGAAATCATGACCTACCAGGGCGTGATACCAAGATGTGCGGTCAGGCCCCGTCTGGATGCAGGCCACCTTCCCAAGCAAGTTGTCATTGAGCCGCCTCTTGTCCTCCTCTTCCTCCTCACTGGACGAGGACTCTTTCTCATCCTCCGCACTGAGGGATGTAACAAAACAGGCAATCGCACGGGTGTTAAAGGGAATAACTGCTGGGCGCCATGTTTTTACTGCGGCATGCTACCATTTTTTGCACTGTTTCTCAGGTTATTGGCTGTTGGAAATTCATTCCAGTGATTACGGCTGTTCTGCACCTATGATATACTAACGCCGCTCTTAATGTAAAAAAAAAAAAATCACCAATCGCTGGTGCTCCTCATTTGCATACTTTGTTACTTATGAGTAAACGTAGCTTGATTTCTTTTAGCAACCTTTCAGTCAAACGTTTTTACAATTCCGTTGTGCTTGGCAAAGCAGTTCTTAAAATTTGGCACTGCATCACAATTCCCATGGAACATTTCACCAACATCTCAGACATCACGAAGACTCAGCAATAAACTACAGGAGCTTGAGGCAAGGAAAAACACAAATGGCTGTGCACAGTCTTTCAAGATAAACAAGGAACGTTGTATTACACACCAACAAGCTCCATAGATGCAGATGTGAGCATATACAATGGGTCTTGAAACCACAAAGATGATGAGAAGTTGCCAAGAGTTTGAATGCCAACACATTTTTTTGCGTATATACACAAGAAGTAGAATGTCTAAGTTGAAGGAGGGTAATGTTACAAAGCATGGCACTACACACTGTGCTCTGGGTGTTTGTAATACCGTCTACAAAATCTGCAACTCTTTTATTTTTGTGTGAATTCTTCCTTTAAAGTCACTTTGAGCATCTGCCAAATAGGTTTCTTAAAAATAATCTAAGCTTGTGCATTCCAGTATGAAGGCTTGGAGTTACATTACATATCGGGTGAGTGTTTTTTAGTTTACGCCACTGCAGTCGTATTGTATTTACACGTGGATCTGCTGTGCTGTTTTAACAATGCGTCTTCGGTTTCTGACTGGAAGTTGGTTCTACTTTGGTTTCAGTGCGTGGCTGATACTCACACGGGCAGTGACGACCGCCGTCCTCGATTTGTCTTTTTTCCAATGACGGGCGTTCCAAAGTGCTCTGGGTTAGTTAGGGGCAGTTGGTCCAAGGTCTGGGGGCAAAAAGGATTGATCCACACGTGTGCCAGCAGACTCAATTAACACCAAAACGAACCATTCCTGTACACAACGCACACATTTTCACACATTTGAAAACAAGATTCACCTCACACTCACAATGAGACATGGGGACAGTGTAGCTTTACCCCTCTCTAACACAGAGACATGGGGACAGTGTAGCTTTACCCCTCTCTAACACATGGGGACAGTGTAGCTTTACCCCTCTCTAACTCAGAGACATGGGGACACAGTGTAGCTTTACCCCTCTCTAACTCAGAGACATGGGGACAGTGTAGCTTTACCCCTCTCTAACTCAGACATGGGGACACAGTGTAGCTTTACCCCTCTCTAACACATGGGGACAGTGTAGCTTTACCCCTCTCTAACTCAGAGACATGGGGACACAGTGTAGCTTTACCCCTCTCTAACTCAGAGACATGGGGACAGTGTAGCTTTACCCCTCTCTAACTCAGAGACATGGGGACACAGTGTAGCTTTACCCCTCTCTAACTCAGAGACATGGGGACAGTGTAGCTTTACCCCTCTCTAACTCAGAGACATGGGGACACAGTGTAGCTTTACCCCTCTCTAACTCAGAGACATGGGGACAGTGTAGCTTTACCCCTCTCTAACTCAGACATGGGGACAGTGTAGCTTTACCCCTCTCTAACTCAGAGACATGGGGACAGTGTAGCTTTACCCCTCTCTAACTCAGACATGGGGACAGTGTAGCTTTACCCCTCTCTAACTCAGAGACATGGGGACAGTGTAGCTTTACCCCTCTCTAACTCAGAGACATGGGGACAGTGTAGCTTTACCCCTCTCTAACACAGAGACATGGGGACAGTGTAGCTTTACCCCTCTCTAACTCAGAGACATGGGGACAGTGTAGCTTTACCCCTCTCTAACACAGACATGGGGACACAGTGTAGCTTTACCCCTCTCTAACTCAGAGACATGGGGACAGTGTAGCTTTACCCCTCTCTAACTCAGAGACATGGGGACAGTGTAGCTTTACCCCTCTCTAACTCAGAGACATGGGGACAGTGTAGCTTCACCCATCTCTAACACAGAGACATGGGGACAGTGTAGATTTACCCCTCTCTAACACAGAGACGTGGGGACAGTGTAGCTTTACCCCTCTCTAACTCAGAGACATGGGGACACAGTGTAGCTTTACCCCTCTAACTCAGAGACATGGGACAGTGTAGCTTTACCCTCTCTAACTCAGAGACATGGGGACAGTGTAGCTTTACCCCTCTCTAACTCAGAGACATGGGGACAGTGTAGATTTACCCCTCTCTAACACAGAGACGTGGGGACAGTGTAGCTTTACCCCTCTCTAACTCAGAGACATGGGGACACAGTGTAGCTTTACCCCTCTCTAACTCAGACATGGGGACACAGTGTAGCTTTACCCCTCTCTAACTCAGAGACATGGGGGCACAGTGTAGCTTTACCCCTCTCTAACTCAGACATGGGGACAGTGTAGCTTTACCCCTCTCTAACTCAGACATGGGGACACAGTGTAGCTTTACCCCTCTCTAACTCAGAGACATGGGGGCAGTGTAGCTTTACCCCTCTCTAACTCAGAGACATGGGGACACAGTGTAGCTTTACCCCTCTCTAACTCAGAGACATGGGGACAGTGTAGCTTTACCCCTCTCTAACTCAGAGACATGGGGACAGTGTAGCTTTACCCCTCTCTAACTCAGAGACATGGGGACAGTGTAGCTTTACCCCTCTCTAACTCAGAGACATGGGGACACAGTGTAGCTTTACCCCTCTCTAACTCAGAGACATGGGGACAGTGTAGCTTTACCCCTCTCTAACTCAGACATGGGGACACAGTGTAGCAGCTTTACCTCACTTTCAGCAAAATGTCTTTCGCCTTTTAGGCACAGAGATGTCCTTCGGAGTGTCTTCTCATCTCCGTCATCAAACACTAGAACACAGAAAAGAAGCTTTAGAGTTGGGCAGCCAAAAACTAAAAGCGCAATATTCATCTTCGGATTGCCTTTTGATTTTTCTTTTCAAATTGCATTTATAAAATCATAGCTCAAGCCAAAACAAATACAGGCACATTTGTCAATCCACAACCGCCTTTCCACAATCTGACGGCTACGGCTTACAAAACTATGGAGAAAAGTGCCTGTGGGAACAGCAAGCAGGAGAGTGTGTTTTGCCATTCATATTCAAATACACGTGTCAAGTACCTGGGTGTGTCTGAAATTCTTCCAAAGCCAAATGGGTCATGTTACAGAATGAGAATACTGAAATGAAAACAATACCTTACAGCACATGACATAACGTTTATCCTTAAATTTAGCACCATAATGGGACTTCCAGCACTCAAGATTTGACTCCAGAGGGCCAACTCGTATGACTGGAGAAAGGGCCATCAGCCACTGTACCGTAGGATACGACTGGGTCCTAGAAGCTTAATTCCCACCCTTAAGAGGCATAAAGAGGTTGGCAAGGAGAAAGGTCCTGTTGGACAGGGTTTCACTACATGTGTCGGGTTTTTAAAGCAACACATTAATACAAACATACATAATTTAAACTAAGATAATGTTTTTTCCATTTCATTTTGCCACATATCCTTTTATCCAGCATCTCAAACAGGTCAAAGCACCACTTTCACTTTCTTCCCAATTGTATTAACAAAGTATTCCAAATAGCAAAGGATTAGTTAACGAATTTAGATTCTGAAACCATTTTATAATAAGCTCAGTTTAGAAGTGAAAATGAAAGCGGTTTGTTGCGCGGAGATTTCGCCAGTATGACGAGCAAACCTCTCGCGACACAGATGCCATCGGCTATACAGACGCAATGGGACTGCTACAGCCCACACACGGGACACGCCCCGCTGCTGGCACCATTCTACCTTTCCGTAAACTGAGACTGATGACGCTAAACAAACAGGACTTTACCTGGACATGTCCACAACAAAACTGGCATAGCCCAAATACTTTCTCCCAGCAATAATTCGATTACAGAACATCGCAAACCAAGAAAGTAAACACAGCCATGGACCTGCAAATAACTTCACTACCTATGCACATTGGTGTAATGCACTCTAAATCATACATATTTCTATGCCTAATAAAGAACCGAGAAAACAGAAAAATTCAGAATAACAAACTGAAGATCACAGCGCCTACACACGACCTTGGTTAATGCAGGCCTACAGTAAAGCCACTCTTCCACCGCATGGTACCGGCTCAACTCGACTCGACTCGACTCTACTCGCTTTTGGTACCAGGTACTTCGTTTTCCACTGCAGATAGTACCCCCGTCTATGTAGCTGGTCGTCACAGCGACGCCGCATGAAACTGCCGTGACGTCATCTTCAACGCGACACACACAGGAACAATGGAGGATATCGAAGGGATGGTGTTCTTGATTCTCGGTATGTGGCTGTTTGTCACAGCAAGGAGACAAATTTTGTTACAAAAAAGGCTGAAGGCAGCAAGACAAAAGACTGCTGAAAAAAAACAGAGTTTGGGAAATCCTACATCAGAGCTCAGACGACGAGACGACTCGCTGCTCAAAGGCGACGATTCTAGTGAGGATTCTCTCTGACCGATCAGTGGTCTGCAGTGTTTTCACGTCACCTTTTGGTATCACCTCAGCTCGCTTGGAACCTCGACGGAGGTGGTACCAGGTACTATCCACAACTTTTGCCCGATGGAAAACCAAAAAAGTCAAGTAGAGTCGAGTCAAGTTCAGCCGGTACCATGCAGCGGAAAAGCGACTTAACAGTAATCTCTCAGTCACCCTCATACCAAACCTCACACACTTCCATTTTGTATGAAAATAAACAGCAGTTATTAGTGCCTTACAGCCCATGTACCACAGTAACCTTAAAGGCCACCCACTCACTGGTGATGACCATTTGCATGGCTTTGTTCTCATCCAAAAAAGGGGAAGTTTAAATACATCTGTGAGGAAGTAGAGAATGCCTATGCCTCTAAGCAGATACATTTGCATCGAACACAGCATTAATGCACACAAAATGCCCCCAAAAAGTTGTCATTAGTAATATTCTATACCCACTTCTACCTCCACACTAAATGGCATTGCTACAATAAGACAATACAATTTAATGACTAATAATGTATTGTTAGTCAATACACCTCTGGAAACACATTTGAGTATGGCGTATATCTGAGCTGTACACAGCAACTTCATTGCATTTTTTAAAACCCTGTTAATATTCATATTATTTCTATGCAGGAGGCACCAAGATGTTGCTCTTGCAGGAGGGGACCTGTACAATGTTATTCTATTCATATATATATCTATTCATATATATCAGCTTGTTCTCCTTTTTCAGCTTCCTCAGTGTCATAGTTTTAAGACTGAGTGAAATAAGACATTCCCATTCTCCAGTTGGTCTCCCTCTCACTAAACTGCACGACTCTTTAGTCCAGCACACCTCATACATGCTAATTCACAACCACTCTTGCATCTGTGCCACAAGTGTACCCTCCTCCAGAAATAAAAAAGGAACATTTTATGCAACAAGCAAGTATGGTAGCATTTAGTGTTCAAGAATGCTTGCCAAACAATAGAACACAATGTTTGCAGCAACTCAGGTTACCAAACAAAGACAATTACAGAATTATAAACCAGCAAAACAACTCTATGGCTGAATTCATCTGGAATTAAGTATACCAGACAGAGCAGGTCAGATAACCACCTGGTCAACTCATTACTCATTGGGCATTATAACCATTTCTACCTGTTTAGACAACATTAAAAAAAACAATTTGACACTGTTAGGCTACTGTCATTTGACTTCTAAACTGTTCTATACTGAATTCTTCACTGTCCTCTGTCAGTTGACTATTAAGTCAACTGGCAGAACACATTTTCTTCATAACAGACAGCCTTCCAAAACAATTTTGTTTACCCTCATATCCAGCAACGATCAGTGGTGGCTACTTCAGGAAAATGTAGTGGAGAGACTGGAAATAATATTCTGAAAACCTGCCTTTGAATTACTACTTAATACTCTAAAATTAAAGATAAAGATTTGAGGTATCTGTACAGGAAGTACTCTCCTCCCCAGGAATTAAGCCACATATAATATGGTGCTATGCCGAAAGGCAATGGGAGATGGAACATTACCATGGCGCAGGTTGTTTCAAAGTCACGCCTTCTCTCTAACAGAACTATGGGTTCACTGATGATGTTAAACTACTCAAAGCACAGCTGAATAGAATGCCTCCACCTAGCATGGAGGTGGGGAGTCACATATTCCCCAATTCTGGAGCACACGGACGAGGACACCAACTGGTGACATTCCTGCTTCTTGTGAGGCTGCACCAGTCTAACAAAAAGATTATTCCTATATTTACTCTCCAGACTATTCCACGGTTTTGGTGTCCCCACAGTTCTCCATCTTCTACTGCCAGTCTTGGAAAGAGAGACAGCGCACGGGGAAAAGACTGACGTTAAGCCAACTGAGAGGCCCAAACATGACCATCCACGACGCAGCCATCAGCTCTGCGGCTCTATGCTACCTTGCAGTATCAACATCTTCTACCTCCAAAACAGTCTGGTCCAAAAGCACCCACTCTGCTTCTCTCATACATGGCAGGCAGAAGCTGCGGGTTCAAATCCCAGGTGCGGAGTCTGACACCACTGTGCTACGCACTGACTCAGCACAACACTCAGCAGTATAAAACGATGAGATGCAGCATGCGAGCTGTGCACACTACCATTTAAAGGGACTTTCACACAACAACACAGTTAGTTTGTTATTGGATCCTCATTCTGATGAAAAGAGGCGAGAGTATCATTTCATCCCTCCCCTAAACAGGAATCACATGCTTTCCAGTTTAAGGAGATGATGATTTGCATTTGGAAAAATGACCCAAAATGCAAAGTAAGGAGAATGAAAACAAAAGCACATTTTGAACACTCCTTTTCATGTGTGCCCAGGACAGTGCTGAAATACCTCACATCAGTGTGCACCCAGCGTTGGGGCCAGAAAGCTGACCAAACAGCATGGAAACACAACATCCCTGAGTGCCATTTGATCCATCATTACGTTGAATGAAAAATATTCTATGTATTCCCATTTTTCCTTCTGATTTCTTGTGCCTGAAGTGATTCCGGAGGGAAAAATAAACAAAAAATAAACCCTACTATCACATGCACCAAAGCCCACTAGTTATATTTAAACTGGCATACCTGCATCAACAGGGATCACCAACCTTTGCTCTTAGTCTAGACGCAGATGTATTTGGGGAATATTTCATTTCCAACGCCAGACTGGAAAAATGAGTTTTCAGATAAACTTCTGGCTAAGAACACGGACATGGCCGCTGCAATTCTTGCTGGATGACATCGTTGGCATAGGATTACTAATTGAAATGGAGAGAACGCTTTTGTCCTGAAACATCCCTCTTATACATCTCAGAGAAAAAGGAAACAAAAGCACCGATGGGGCTGGAACCTGGAGCCACACAAAAGCTCAGTTCCTGCAGCACATGCTTCAGGCTGCAGCTCACACAAGTGTGCAGTGGACGAGCCAGTACTTTACACTTCGTGCTTCTGAAATCCACACACAAGCAAACCAAGCTTCTAACAACAGCAGATATTTAGAAATACATATTTTCGAGCCATGTCCATTTACATCATTATATTTGGTAAATATCTGACTAAATCAACTTGCAGGTATTTTCCCCACCTCAACACTTGTGGAAATAAGTATTTAAATTTCATCTTTATTCTTTTCCATTTAGCTTTTGCTGTAGTCCCACCTAACCTTTTGACAATCGACAAAATGCGCCGTCATTCCTCAAAAATGTTATTATGCTCCACAAAGCAAAAGCAACACAAAAACAGCTGTTTGTTTCAGCGCCCCGTCACTCATTTACAAATCCCGAGCGCGCTCAGAGTGGACTTTGGCTCTCAGCCGATGGCACACACACCTCGGGACGGAAGCAGGGCAAAGGAAAACAAAAGGAAGGCGTAAACAATGAGCCTCTTATGACATCACTGCCCAGCGGCCAATGAGCTCAGCAAGAGTGAGGAGGCAAGACCGGCGGGGCCTTGGCGTGAGGCGTATGCAGTCACTACTCTGTCCTGTGCGACTGGAGCCTCCTGAAGCTGCAGTCACACACGCATCTCAGAGAGCTCACCATCCATAAGCAGTGTGCACTCCATTAAAACAACGGGCCCTTCCTTCCCCTTAGGGAAGAGATTGCTCCCTTTAGGAGTGTCTCATGGCCATCTATTGGTGAAGGTACTGTTACCACTTTGGTGAAACTCATTTCGGTCAATAGTCAGGGCCAAAAAAAAGTAATGTATGACTGCACTAGAGCATATCATGGCTATGACTCTGACTGCAACGGACTGGTATCCATTTCCGACTGGTGACCCAGAGCCATATGGGCTCACCACTGTCTTTACTGCTGCTCTTCAGCTCGACCCACTAGCATCACCGGTGTTAGCGTTCTCACAAGCCAGTTATAATGCACTCGACACTAGGAGGTGAACACATGAGGATGGCCATGCTGTGATTACTGAAATCCATAGACAACCACAGGAAGCCAGAAGCAATATGGAGACTATTTTCTTTCAGGAGAAACCTCAGCTGTAGATCTGCAGACCAAGTCCAAGCCAATGGGGCAGAAGCCAGCTTGGGGTATGACATCATTAGCCTCAGGCAATCCAACGGAAGGGTTTTGTGGCGCTGTGCTGGCCCGGCACGGGTTGGTTCTCGTGCTGCCGGCCCGGTTCCGGCTGGGTTATGAGGGGAAAGCATGGCGGCGACTCGGCCCTTACCCACGGTGTACCAGCTGGCGTCGGTGAGCTTGCAGATGACCGCCTGGCTGAGGCCCCCCTCAGCGCTCTTCACCTCCACCGTGGAGCCCACCTGCAGGATGAGGGGAACACGGCGTCAGCCCAGCGTACGTAAGGCTGACCTAGAGACGCAGAGGCTGCTGGCTTTTGAGATTTTCATCCAATCAGCGGTCAATTTAAGGCCTTGGAAACAAGGTGTGCAGACTCTCACACCTTGAGAGTCTAGCCAAACAATGACTTAAATCATGCACTTAAGCAAACGAATACTTCATAAACCAGCAGACACAGAGGCCCTCCAGGATTTCACGTTGTTCTACGACAGGGCTGCCCAACCCTGTTCCTGATCAACCATCCTGTACGTTTTCATTTCAACCCTAATTTGGCATGCCTGATTATAATTAGCAGCTCAACAAGGTCTCAAGCTGTTGAATGGGGCATGCTTTGTTAGGGGTGGAGTATAAACCGACAGGAATAGGGTTGGGCACCCCTGAACTACGGTGTTAGGTCCAGCTAAAATTGTGAGCTGAAAGAAAGTTTCTGAGAAAACTACATAATGAGTGGTAAGCAACCTTGTTCCTAGAGATCTATCACCCTGTAGGTTCTTATTTCAACCATAATTTGCCACACCTGACTCAGCTCAATGCAGATCTCCAGCTGTTGAATGAGGTGTGTTGTTAGTGCAGGAGAGAAAACCTACAGGAACCTGTGTTGCTTGACACTTTGACAGATATATGTATTCACTACGCATGCGAGGAGCAGAGAGTTGAGCAGAGCACTCAGAAGCAGCGGCTCATCTGGAGACCGCTGTTCCCTTTCAGGGCTCCCTCACTGATGTGCTTTCTTATTGTACTTTGTATCATAATCTTGATGTTGTAGCTTGTCATGCCTCCTAGTTTGACTGAGCATAGGTTAGGTCAGAGTAACGTTTAATGTGTGAACTGGACTTAATGTGTTCACAGCTATGAAAAACTGTTACAAAATGAGTATTGTACCTAATTGTAACTCAGTGAGCTTTAATAATGCATACATCTAATGAGTGTGCTCAACTCAGCCTCACAAACATCTAAAGACAGTGTACTCAACTTAGTCTGCTTTACATAGCATCTAATGACACATCTTTGCTCCATTCAGTCAGCCTTCCATAGATCTATTAATAACTTTGCACATAACTGTCAGTCTTACGTGCTTCCAGTGTATAAACACCTAACCCTTCACTTGATCATTAAAATACTCCTGACAATGACTGTTCCATTTTCTAGAGAACAGGCGGCTCCACAGCCTGTAATGCATCCAGTGTCGTGATAAATTAGGATGGGCACGCTCGGTGAGGCCCGGCCTGTGAGATCCCACTCACCCTCAGCGGCCCTTTGACCTGGTCATCCTGCACCACCTGGGAGCTGCTGTCTCCCTTGTGCACCACCTACAGAGAGAGGGGGGGGGGTAAGGAGAGAGGAGGGGGGAGAGAGAGAGGGGGAGAGAGAGGGGGGAGAGAGAGGGGGGAGGAGGAGAGTGAGAGAGAGAGAGGGAGGAGAGAGGTGAGAGATGAGAGGAGAAGGGAGAGAGAAAGAGAGAAGGAGGAGAGAAGAGGAGAGAGAGAGAGAGGGAGAGAGAGTGAGAGAGAGAGAAGGGAGAGAGAGAGGGGGGAGAGAGAGTGAGAGAGAGAGGAGGGAGAGAGAGTGAGAGATAGAGAGGGGAGAGAGAATGAGAGATAGAAAGGGGGGGAGCGAGAGAGGGGGAGGTTCAGTGGAGGTGAATTAATCTGGTTGTGTAACAAATGCGCACAGAGCTTTGCAGCCCAGCCGCCAAAAGGCTTCTTAGTGAACTCACGTGTGCAGAGCTAAACATGGGAACTAGGAGGCGCCTGCCTGCTCGCCTGGTGTGATCCCTGATCCATTCAAGTACTGTGTAAATGCTTAGATAGAAATACATGCACACAAAACATAATAACCTCTCCAGACTGCATGTGTGGATCCTAATACTGTCACATTGGCAGTGAAGAGCGCTTTAAAAATCATCATACGGTGTTTGCCATCTCGGGTCTCCACGAACACACACACATAAAAGACATGTACTGCTGTCGTGTCACATCCGTAAGTGTGACTGCGTGTACCAGACAGACCGCCAGACCTACAGCCATGCGTCTGCCCCCGCTCCTGTCAAAGCCACGACACACGTGAACTCCGCTTCCTGCGGTGCCACTTGCTAATCGAAAGTGATGCAACGATCAGAGACGCCATGCAAGCCTGACTGTTCAGCAGAGCACATCAGTGTAACAGAGAAAGAAAAGGGAGAAAAGAGATGACAAGGCAACCACACTGCAATTTTTAAAATTAGAATTTTTCAAACTCGCTGTGCTTCCAAATAAGGCGAGATGTGCCTCAGAGGCAGGAGAGCAGCAGGGAGTCGGATAAGGAGGAACACACACCTTAAGTGAAAAGCAACCCCACCCCCCGAGCTAAGAGCAGAATAGCAGCCCACTGCTGACGCAACTCGATGTGCCAGAAAGCTCTGTGGGACTGAATGGGTTTGCCCACAAAAGAAAAGGCTCTCCACTGTACTACAGTCATGTGCTACCTACAACCCCACCTTTTCAGTAATGCTCTCCACTGTACTACAGTCATGTGCTACCTACAACCCCACCTTTTCAGTAATGCTCTCCACTGTACTACAGTCATGTGCTACCTACAACCCCACCTTTCCAGTAATGCTCTCCACTGTACTACAGTCATGTGCTACCTACAACCCCACCTTTTCAGTAATGCTCTCCACTGTACTACAGTCATGTGCTACCTACAACCCCACCTTTTCAGTAATGCTCTCCACTGTACTACAGTCATGTGCTACCTACAACCCCACCTTTTCAGTAATGCTCTCCACTGTACTACAGTCAGGTGCTACCTACAACCTCACCTTTTCAGTAATGCTCTCCACTGTACTACAGTCATGTGCTACCTACAACCCCACCTTTTCAGTAATGCTCTCCACTGTACTACAGTCAGGTGCTACCTACAACCCCACCTTTTCAGTAATGCTCTCCACTGTACTACAGTCAGGTGCTACCTACAACCCCACCTTTTCAGTAATGCTCTCCACAGTACTACAGTCAGGTGCTACCTACAACCCCACCTTTTCAGTAATGCTCTCTACTGCACTACAGTCATGTGCTACCTACAACCCCACCTTTTCAGTAATGCTCTCCACTGTACTACAGTCAGGTGCTACCTACAACCCCACCTTCTCAGTAATGCTCTCCACTGTACTACAGTCAGGTGCTACCCACAACCCCACCTTTTCAGTAATGCTCTCCACTGTACTACAGTCATGTGCTACCTACAACCCCACCTTCTCAGTAATGCTCTCCACTGTACTACAGTCAGGTGCTACCTACAACCCCACCTTTTCAGTAATGCTCTCCACTGTCCTACAGTCAGGTGCTACCTACAACCCCACCTTTTCAGTAATGCTCTCCACTGTACTACAGTCAGGTGCTACCTACAACCCCACCTTTTCAGTAATGCTCTCCATAGTACTACAGTCAGGTGCTACCCACAACCCCACCTTTTCAGTAATGCTCTCTACTGCACTACAGTCATGTGCTACCTACAACCCCACCTTTTCAGTAATGCTCTCCACTGTCCTACAGTCAGGTGCTACCTACAACCCCACCTTTTCAGTAATGCTCTCCACTGTACTAGTCATGTGCTACCTACAACCCCACCTTTTCAGTAATGCTCTCCACTGTACTAGTCATGTGCTACCTACAACCCCACCTTTTCAGTAATGCTCTCCACTGTACTACAGTCAGGTGCTACCTACAACCCCACCTTTTCAGTAATGCTCTCCACTGTACTACAGTCATGTGCTACCTACAACCCCACCTTTTCAGTAATGCTCTCCACTGTACTACAGTCATGTGCTACCTACAACCCCACCTTTTCAGTAATGCTCTCCACTGTACTACAGTCAGGTGCTACCTACAACCCCACCTTCTCAGTAATGCTCTCCACTGTACTACAGTCAGGTGCTACCCACAACCCCACCTTTTCAGTAATGCTCTCCACTGTACTAGTCAGGTGCTACCTACAACCCCACCTTTTCAGTAATGCTCTCCACTGTACTACAGTCAGGTGCTACCTACAACCCCACCTTTTCAGTAATGCTCTCCACTGTACTAGTCAGGTGCTACCTACAACCCCACCTTTTCAGTAATGCTCTCCACTGTACTACAGTCAGGTGCTACCTACAACCCCACCTTTTCAGTAATGCTCTCCACTGTACTAGTCATGTGCTACCTAAAACCCCAACTTTTCAGTAATGCTCTCCACTGTACTACAGTCATGTGCAACCTACAACCCCACCTTTTCAGTAATGCTCTCCACTGTACTACAGTCAGGTGCTACCTACAACCCCACCTTTTCAGTAATGCTCTCCACTGTACTACAGTCAGGTGCTACCTACAACCCCACCTTTTCAGTAATGCTCTCCACTGTACTACAGTCAGGTGCTACCTACAACCCCACCTTTTCAGTAATGCTCTCCACTGTACTACAGTCATGTGCTACCTACAACCCCACCTTTTCAGTAATGCTCTCCACTGTACTACAGTCAGGTGCTACCTACAACCCCACCTTTTCAGTAATGCTCTCCACTGTACTACAGTCAGGTGCTACCTACAACCCCACCTTTTCAGTAATGCTCTCCACTGTACTACAGTCATGTGCTACCCACAACCCCACCTTTTCAGTAATGCTCCTGTAGTGGTCATGCGCCAGACCAGAATGTGCGAGAAAACCACCCGTGGAAAGGCAGCCAAGGACCAGCAATCACAGACCATTGCAAACAATGGGCTCCACACACGCATGCACCCATTCTTTTGCTTTAGAAGTCTATGGGCTGATTAATGCCACTTCTGAGACTACTTGTTTTTCTCCAGACTTGGTGCAAGTGTCCCATCTCTTGAAAAGGAGCACTCTTACGCTTTGCATAAATGTCAGACTGAAGCAATCTTTTTACTGTGAGCTGGGTGTAGGGTCAAATTTAAACCTCCCAGTGCCAAGTCGAAAAAGCAGCGAGCCACAAACTGAAGCGAAGTGGAATTCCTCTTTAATGCGTGGTGGCAGTTCACCCAGCACGAGCGCACGATTCGCATAAGGGGTTGTGCAACTTTCTGAAGCAGTTAGCCACCCTGGCAGCAATTGCATGATGCTTCTTGCTCCCGGTAAGAACGACCGTTTGGGGGGGACATGTCCTTACATGAGCAGTGTCCCAGACAGGCGCGTATGCTCTTAAGGAAGAGGGCGGGGCTCTTCACCTGCAGGTGCGACTGTCACCTGAGACTGGACTGTGCGTGCAGAGAAAACAGCACAGTAACCGAATCCATGAATGCAGCGGACCGCGGGTCAGGCACATACATGTGCGTTTCAAAGAGAAGATAAAACAAGATAGACCTAAAAAGCATGCTCAGCGGTTTAAAACAATAAGGACAATACTTTATATAAATTGAATGTCAAAGCTTATGCTTTGCAACTGAAAACAAAAAAGAAAAAACAGTGAACAGGGATCAAACGCGCTCCATTTGAATGCTTTCTTCAAAACATTTTACGCTTTAGTTTACAGAAAAAAATTAATTCATTTAACAAAAATTAGAGACAGCTGAATAGATTTTCAGATATTTTAACAGAGGTGACAATTTGCACTGGCTGAAGACAACGTCTGTCTGGACAAACAATTGTTTCTGTAACTTTAATGCTGATATCCACGTGAACTTCATATAAGAATATAAAGTTTATAAGACTGGCTGCTATCAAACCATTTTGATTTCTGAACCTCCTTTTCTGACATCTGGGTATTTTTAGTGATTTCTAAGAATAGCTCCTCTGTTCACCGACTGAAATTTACTTCTCTCAGGCAAAAGAGAACACATCCAAATATCCCCTCAAGCAGCTGGCCCACGCACTGTCCCCTTATAAAACTGCCCAGGGTCCCAGTCCAATGACATAAGACCAGACAGAGAGCCAATCTCAACGACAACCTTCAAAACACTAGGTTCAGATTCAGGAGTTCACTTTATTTGTGCTATTCCAAAAGGAAGGTAAACACCAGAGCACCCTAGACCAGTGGTTCTCAAACTCGGCCCCGCGGACCCCTGTGCACGTTGGTTTTTGTTTCAACCACATCAGTAATCCCAGAAGTTTAACAAAAGTTTTTATTCTAGTTTCACTTACTTAAAAGCTTTTCCTGTTTTGAGCGATAATTTAAACTCTTAAGCCACATTACGTCAGAAATAGCTATGCAAGCCATGAAGAATAAAAGTCCCATATTCACATGGTGCTTGTCGTCCTACATAGCACATGATTACATAAAAAGAGACACATTTTTAACTGATTAAATTAAAGGCTGGGGTGAATAAATGGAATCCTAATTGGTCAAAGTGTGGACACATGGTCACATAAACAAACCAGCAGATGATGAAAAATACGAAGAAAATTATACCAAGCCAAAACCTGCATTGTAATAGTAAGTTTAAGAAGAAAAAGCAAATATGAAAGAATTTAAACACATGTGCTCAACTGCCTTAATTGAGCAAGAGATTGGCTGTAACAAAAACCAATATGCACAGGGGTCCCCCAGGACCAAGTCTGGGAACCGCTGCCTGGGACCAGCAACGGCAGTGAAGTTAGCCACAAAGGGGACATCTTGGGCAGTGTGTCCAGAAGCTCACAGTCTGGGAACTAATCTTATGTGGGATGTTAGCAAGAAGAGAACACTGATTATGGTTCTGCACCGACACTGCAGACCATCTCAGACAATGACGTGACAAAGGGGCCAAATTCAACTCGCTGCTCTGAGAGAACAGCATGCGATGGGCGAGTTTAGAGTACGAGACACAAACGGATCCGCTGTCACTTATAATGCAGACAGGCCAGAGCAGGGCCTTCTCTTCATTTTTTGTCAGAAGGGCCCCATTTTAAAGGCAAGTCTCCAGACACTAACATGTTTATTATGTTGTACAAACAAGCCGTCCCGGAAAGACTTCTGCAGCGAAGTGATGTGTCAACACGCTGATAAGTGCCTGACTTCGGCCGAACCGTTTTGCCTGCAAATTCTCCTCCATGTTAAATTTCAGGGCAATTTCCTCACGACAGCAGCGCTGCACAGAAAGAAGTGGTACTTAGCGCAGAAGCAAAATACTTTGTCAGTGTTTTCCAGCAGGCGTTGTCAAATTGGAATTTAAAGAAAGAGCAGCAAGTTTCGCCGCTGCTGTCAGTAGAAGCTATAAAAGCAGTTGCTTGCGAATGCAAGGTGCAAGGCTCTCCACGGGCGGGCCTTGCTTGTGACGCCCTGCAGGTGGCGCTGGCTGCGTGGCGTGGGCCTCGGCCTGGCTGACGCTCTTACCTTAACCTTCACCATCCTCTTGACGGTCTTGATCTTGGCCTCGCAGAAGGCCCCGCGGTACTTGGCGCTCACATCGGTCCCCACTGTCAGGTAGGCAGGCTCGTCTGCTGCCTGAGAGAGAGAGAGAGAGGCGTCAGAAAGCAGGCCTTCCTCTCGGGCAGCAGTGTCAGCGGGTCACTGCTGATCCACTGGACACGTGCACCTGGTCAAGAGGTCGGGAGGGGGAGGGGGGGGGGGGGTGTCTGCTGCCAAAACTTTCAGTTTTATGGCACAGGACATACGCGCACAATAATTGGTCTAACTTACTGTTTTAGTCACACGCTTTCCATTGTGACATATTTGAATTCTGACAACCAAGACATGCCTTCAGATCATCTGACAGTTCAGAATTAATAATCATCATAGTACCTCATATGTTATTTAGTGCCTGTGTAATATTAACATCAAGCATTGAGCAAAATTAGAATAAAAGCAGAGTTCTACCCATGAGATAAAACAGCCCTTTCACAACTCTGGGGAACACATCAAGTAAAACTTGATTTAAGGCTGACTAGGATGGCAATCAGCTGCTGCCAGCTGCTTAGTATCCACATGGCCCATGGGAAACTGGGCCCATGTGTGAAAACACTCACCAAACTGGGACACGACAGACATGTAGACCTGCCTTTCAAAAACATTAATTTTACTATCTTCCCTTCATTCTGTTACAAAAACTACTTGTGACAGATGTGCATTGCGTCCACACACACCTTGTACCACTGTTAAATAACTATCCTAATGATGATCTGACAAATAAAATGAATTGCTTGAAATGTAACAGCAACCACATGTAGACGCGGCCCCAGAATTGAGGGACCACGCTAAAAAATAATAATAATAATAATTGGTCATCGTATTAAAATCCGTGTGATTCAATTTAATACGTGAGACTCAATAATTAGATGCAAGTCGAACACACATTTAACATGCTAACGTTATGTCTCTTGTCCTTGGCGAGATAACCGATCATACTGAATTGAGAGATGGCAGGCAATAGTCTGTCAACTAACTATTCAACTAAGAAGCAACGACACACGCACGGTTACTAACTAGTACCTTGTTGACTGGATAGTTAGCTACCTATTCAGCAAAAAAGCGATTCGTGCACATGCACTCACGCGAAGGCGTCGGCTGTATTTTCAGGAGAAAGAGTAAAATGACTTACCTTCATTGTAAAGGCTATTTGAGGGATTCCAGCTCGATTGGTTTTAATCACTGAAAAAGAAAACTGGGTGTTGGGGAAAATAGCGAAATAAGTCAGTTTTCAGCAATGTAAACATAAGGGCTCGATCAAAATAGCTTTTGAGAATGCACGTTAGCTCGCTACTTAGCTACTTCTAACGCATTCTTTTCAAGCTCGATGCAACTCTACTCCCTCCCCCCCCCTCCTCCGACACCACTCTCCGCAGATTAACAAAAATGTGTAGCTAATCCTACTCTATTTCTTCACGTTTGTCCTTCGTTATCTACTTAGAACGCCGTTTTACATCGCAAACAAGAAGTTCGTGCTCTCACGTATCTAAATACGAAGACGTTTCACAACCTAGAGAGAACAGTTGAGTGCTCCTTCCCGCTTTGCTCCCCAATTCTGACTGTGTCACGTCGCCATCATTGCTCTACGTGCTGCACCATGTCAGTAGCTAGCTAGCAACACAACCTACTCAGCACAGTATGTACTGGAAGTAAAGGAGGTGTGCCACACATTTTCTAAAGCTCAAAAGTTTCAACCTAGGTACCAGATAGTAGCAAGCAATGTGGAGGTCTTCATAAGAAATGTAAGTAAGCTAGCCAGCAAGCTCGGGACAAAAAGTATAACGAATAGGCTAAATATAGCTAACGTTAGCGAACTAGCCGAAACAGTTTTTCATTAGCCTAGCTAGCTATGGCGATTTAAAGCGCCTATCTTGCTTGTCGCCAACAAAATTTTGTATAGGATAGCTCATTCCCCGATTTAAAATCAAAACACAAAGAAAGCCTGCGACCAATATACATAGTTAAGTAGGTAAACAAATGCGACGATTTATTTATTTATCAATCTACAAAAGGCGCATTTCACCGCAAAAACAAGCCGACTGGTCTCTGCCATTCAATTCCTCACCCATCTTTCCCATTCCATTAAAAAACACGAAAATGCATTTATCCCCATCTAATAGTTCATCAGGTGAAAGTGCACCCCTACATCGAGACATTTTAGTGCCTAAAGTTCATGTTTGCCTAATTTATGAAATATTAAAACCCATACTTACATACACCTCTGTGACTCTTCTCCACTTGCCAGGATTGCAAGCAATAAACGAAATAACAAGCTGTTGAGCCGAGGCACTGTTCCTCGAAACCCGATTGGCTGGAACAACAGTAGTGGTGGAATGTGAGTATTCGGATTGGCTGTGTATAACTCAGAATACGATAGGATATGATAATTTTCCAGATATTATTGGTGGATATGAAAGCGGCGCTCTGAACGTAAACATTTCATTGGATATTTCTTTATAGACGCCTGTATAACGAAGGCATTCTATCTCCGAAATACTATTGGTTTTACTCCATCCGGTGTTTTGCTTTCCGTCCTAGTTATTGGCTGAAAACATTCAGAAATTGCCCTCCTTTATTAGCCATTGGCTCCACGGTTGAAACGGAACTGAATACCCAGGGTTTCGATCCGAGGTACGAAAGTGCGAATGCGCGAATGCATAAGAGAAGGAAAATAATCACCCCCCATTCAATTCTGCGCATGTCTTAGGCAGTCTCCCCTTGCGCCATTTTGTTTTTACTGTGATTATTTTCCATTTCGGGCAAGATGCGGAGAGAGTAGAGGGCGGATCACGTAAGGTGGGATTTCTTATTTTAATGTCACTATCTGCGGATCAGTGTACGGTTTATGGAAGTATCCAGAATCGGCATTAAAAATATGCACATGTGTAAACTGTCGGATAATTCGCTTTGAAAATTACATTCTTTCTGAAAAGGTCAAATGAAGGCTGTTTGAAAAAGCTATGGCGTCTTTTATATTTCTCTAGAACGTCAGAACTGGCTAGCTACTTACGTAACCGGAAACAGGTGGGAGACCTGTAAAAAGTAAACAGTCAGCTGCCTTGTTTAGAATGGTATAGTGAGTTTGCTCGCATTTGTAATGGCCAACTGGCTAGATGGTAAAGTTGACATAATTTTTCCCGACCGTGAAGAATGCCTTACTTATTTACATTCTGAACAGATTTGGCTCCTGAGTAAATCTTTCGCTTTTCCCGTCGCAGCATTTTCTACACAAGTAATATTGGAAGCGCTGTCCTAAAATTTCTTCTTACCATGAAGAGTGCCTGACACGCAAGCGTAGAGATGTATTAACACGGCGACACAATTACATCGAGAAATACCATCTTTGGGAAAATAACGGTATTTTCTGTAACTGCAAAAACAAAGCCATGAAGTCAAAGGAATTGCCCATAGAACTTCGAGACAGAATTGTGTATAAATAATTATTTGTTATAAATTATAATACTGAATGTTATAATATGAAAAGTTGTTGATTTTCGGCTGCTTTAATCCCATTTCCTCACAGTTCTTTGGTGATGTCAGAGGAACCAAGGTTGGCTTTAAGGGGAAATCATCCCCAGGGAAATTATTTATTTAAATGTACTGAAATAATTAGTTAATTGGCCTAATAAGGATTGTTTTGCATTTGACCAGCTAAGACCTTTTGTGTCATATCTACTTTCTCTTGTTTTAAATTCTGGCACCAGTTAGCTATATTATGCTGGGCAATGATTGGAATGCTGACTGCATTCAGATTCATAAATATTCTCCAGCCAGAGGAAAACCTGTTAGCCTGATTTGCTCCAGGTGTAACCACGTCCATTCAAAACTGAAAGTACACTGACTTCAAAATATGTCAAACCAGTAATGAGGTACCTTTGCGTTATTTGTCACAGGTCACAGTACTGACCCATTCTACATCCTGGCATTAATGGACCTGCATCAGCAATGAGTGAAATGGAGGGCCGTTTCCACTGGGGAAAGAGGCTGAATGATTTTTAAGTTAATAAATTCAATGTCTTTTAGCGAGGGTGGGATTTTATCAGTTTTACCACATGTTCTGTTGTTGTTTGTAAGAGTTAGAATGTTCATTCTAGCTACATGAAAGTAAGGCATAGTAAGCTGTCTCTAGTCCCTCACTCTGAATGGTTCTTGCTACAATTAAGAAAAAACAAAAGGTACTTGCACTCCAAAATAAAAATAACACATTTCAAGGTTTTACATGTCCACTTTTGGCACCTGCACTTTGTATTGTCCTGTGAAATTTAGCATGTTTTACTCTGCTTTTTTTGGGATTTTATTTATCTTATTTTGGAGTGCAAATGCCTGTTCCTTTTTAATAATTAATTTGACATGTGTGTGCTAATTCAGCACTTCCCACAAAGGAGCTGACTCCATACCTGCCTTTTCTGTACCCTGAGGCAAGCATCGTCGCACACAGTACTACTTGGTCACAGTTTGTGGAGTACCAGTCTTGTTGTGGTTATGGGATCATGGGTCCTAAAATATAAATGCTTGTGACTTTAGGATTACAAGCCCAGAGCCCATATTCATAAAGCTTCTCTGCATAGGAGTGCTGATCCTGGATCAGTTTAGTCTTTCATGGGAAAATGGATAGGTTAGGATATCAACCTGGCAAATCCGATCCTAATTCGGTGCTCCTTTTCCAAGCTGGCTTTATGAATGCAGGCCCTGGTGTGTGACTTCTCTGCCACGCTGTCCTTTTATGTTTTGTAGATGGCTGACAGTGGCTGACCAGTGGACTGGGCGCAGTGCGATTATGCTGTCGCATGGCAGGCACATCCATCCAGGGATGCTGGCACGGTTTGCTGAATGTATTGTCTGTTTATGCTTTGGTGGATTTAATTCAGTAAGTCAGGTTAAGTGTCATGCTCATGGGTGCAATGGCAGTGCTCCACCCAATAACGAAATCCTGCATTGCAACCGGAATACAGGCTTTCTTATCCAGGTGTCAGGGATGTAGTGTTAGAGTGGATGTCAGGGTCACAAGTAGATACATGCAAGCACATTGTATGTTATGCATATGTTTACAGTCAGCATAACACTGACCATATGTTCAAAGCTTTCCTGACTTTGTTGCCCTTTCACCTTGTTTTAAATGCAGCCTAAGCATACAGTTTTCAGAAAGGAAGCTGACAGACAAATAGGGGCTAGGCACATGAGGTAGGCCTAATATTCACTGAACTGCATGTCCCTGGACAAACATAAGCTGTGGCTACCTATATGGATGTTTAAAACTCCACACAATACAAAACCGCAGGTGATTTTCTGGAGCACCATCACAAAAGTTATTTTGGATTAAAATAGGGGGGACATAATACATTTTTAAAGATTGTTTTTTCTTGTATTAGTGTTCATTAAGGAACGAGATGAAGATTAATTATAATTTATAAATGATGGAAATGATGATGTTTCATTTTGATATGTGATATGATTTGTGTAGCCAGAGGTCTGAAGTGGTATGTCTGTTCTGGCACTGCAAGTTAGCTCACTTCTGATTGATATGCTCTCTGTGATCACTGTGGTGAGACTAACTGTGATCTTGTGACTGACTAGCTGCTGTTAAGAGCTGCCAGTACTGTTGAACATTGACTGTGAATGCAAGTACACCTGTTATATCGGCTGGTCTGAGTGCCATTTGCAGTTCACAATCTTTAATAACAATCTTTAATCACTTCGTTCAACAGAGCCTGGCCGATGCCTTGACATTCTAGGCATAAACGAAGGACGCAACCTTGCCAGGATAGTTGTATTTTCCCAACCAATCAGAGTGTTTTGGCCAGACGTGGTCTGAAACGTGCACCGGAAAACATTACCGGAGGCAAACTTTTCCACAGACCTGCTCAGTTCGCCACTATTTGGGGAAAATGATTGTATTGATTGTAACGGGCAAACAATCAAAACCATTGCTTCTTCTGGCCATTTTTCTGGGTATTTATTTGATAGCAGACTGCATACCGTAGACCACGCTTGAAAAATTAAAATTAAAACTTTTGCCAAATCCTGTAGGCAAGCAAGCATCTTTGTTCAATAACAGCGAATCCAAACATACGTGCTGAAGGTCCTTCAACGACGTCACACAATGTATTTGGCAAGTCTGTGATATAACAGAATTAAAATCTTCTTCGAATTTGTCCATAATTCTGTTTTTAGCAGATAATTTGGGTTAGCTCGATAGCTTTGTCCGTTTCGCTGGCGTGTTTTAGTCGGGACTTAGATTGCAGCACACACGGAACAGAGGGAGTGTCAAGGAGGGGGAGGGAGAACCGGCACACTGAGACAGACAGTTTGATTAACCAAGAGGGAAGCTGCCGCTGGCTCCCAGCGGCAGAGGCTCCTCCCTTTTGCCCCAGAAAGTACATGCGTTCGTCCAGACTAGTCAATTTGACTTGACAAGGATGGTTAATGAGAGGACATTAGAGCCTTTTGTACTCACATAGTTTTGCATTTATTAAGCATCACGAGTGCTCATCATAACTAAAAAATTATAATGTGGTGTGCCCCGCAGTCCAAATCAAATCCTGACTTTGTGGCCACCATCATTGTGCTAGTGGCGAGAGTGACCAGGAGCCTGAAGGGGTGGCACATAATCTGTATGAGACTGTGCAGGGAGGGGGGGTTTCGGTCCACACTAGCTCCTCTGGTCAAACTGTCACCTGGAACAGCTGGTGAGGGGACTGCAGAGCGAGACTGAACCAGGGCAGAGTGGAAAGAAGCGTGTCAGCTGGACATGCGCGTTTGACCGGACATGTACCTGTGCACGGCCTTCCAAACCGCAGAAGTATACAGATGTTTTTTGGCCTCAGTTTTGCACCTCTCAATTTGGGGAGTCAATAAACCAGGGCATAAAAAAAGTTGTGCCTTTTGTCAGTCAGAAACAGACGGCATTAGTTGTATTTTTTTTTTAAACTTTTGCTGAGCACTGTGATAAAGATTGTTACTGCCTTACCCAAAGTATAAAGCATTTGGTAAGGGTATGTTTTCTATGTAGTATGGATGGTGATTATGCAGTGGTATGGAGTATATTTGGTTAAATGAATTTATTATGTGCAGTTGCTTTCGGCACTTTAAACATACGTTTTGAGTTATGTTGAGTGTGTCTTTCTGCTGTTGTATTTTTCAGTTGGACTGAGCAACAAAGGACTGATGGAAGCCTCACATCTGAGGTAACAGCAGCGTGCTGCCACTCTGTGAGTGAATCTGACCCAAGTCTGTGGTTAAGCTAAAGCTAAATGAAGACAGGCATCTATGTCTCAGTAGATGCTTACAAAAACAGGAGGAGAAAGGACCATTAACATTAAAATCAAATACTTGCTAAAATCTGCCTGCAGGACCACCATTTTTCACATTGCAGCCTTTTTAATCTGATCCACCTCCAGCGTTTTTAGTGAAATGCACTAGAACACATGGGTATACTGTGTGTCATTATCCAAGTCAATGTAACTGTTTTGTTTTTGCCAAAGGAGCATATTGGCCAGTTTTTAGTGAAGTTACTGAAGGATGATGACGTTCAGCCTGCATGGGTTTTTACCAGTGATCTTTATTCCTGGTCCTGGAGAGCTGCAGGTTCTGCAGCTTTTTGTTTTCACCATAATATCAGCAGCCAATTCAAACCCAAGTTAACTGTGTAATTGACTGCTTTAATTGATCAACTAAGTGCCAAGTGACAACAGAAACCAGCAGACCCCGTGGCTCTCCAGGGCCAGGAATGATGACAACAGTTTTTTATTGTAATGTAGTGTCGTGATTTATTTGCGTTAGACCAGGGCAATGTCTGAATCGGCACACTCGCATACTATTGTATACAACTTGTATACTCAATGTCGGCAAGTTCACTTGGACATGGCCCAGGGCTCCCCGGCCCTGATCCTGTAGATCTACCTTACTTTAGGATTTTACTCCTGGCCTAAGGAAGCACACTTCATTCAACAGCTAGAGACCTCATTTAGCTGCTTATTAGACTCGGGTGTGCCAAATTAGGGGTGAAATGAAAACCTACAGGAAGGCAGATCTCCAGGAAGAGGGTTGGGGAGCCCTGCTTTGGACTGCTTATGACAGGTTCTGCATTCCTGCATGTTCTAGTTAACAGTTCTGGTGTGGGTGTTGAACAGGGGGACAGTTCAAGGGAGGAATGCTCATTTAACAATGACAGAGACTATTTCATTTAAAGTACGTGGAGTCTCATGTCTTGCCAGTACTGAGAGAGAATCTTTAAGTCTCTGCTTTGAATACGTATACGTACATGTACCAATGGAAGTTAACTTTGGTTTGACTGAAAATGTGAAAATGTAGTGTAAACTGCCATTTATACAAATCCTGCACAGGGGCTAAAGATTCTCTATCAAAACTGGCAAGATGTCGGACTATGTACTTTAAAATGGAAAATTCTTATCAGGAAGCATGGGGGTTGAAAGTAGAAAAGTCTGTTTAGTTTCCATTAATGTGCCAGGGCTAGTCCTGGGACTGGAATGTTGTCTTTGTCACCTTTAAAAAATAAGCTCATGGCAATTGAATGGCAACAGAGAAATCTTTGGGCAAACTGAAAAACATTTATTTCAAAATCCATTATTTCTGTTGGTTTCTGTGTTAACTAACAATAAATGTGGTTAAAGGCCATAGAAATGTCCTCCTTGTTGTCATCTGCCAATGAGATGAAGCAGAATAGGGTTACAGTACCAAATGCAATGAGGTTTCCTCTGTCATTCTGACTACAGTTTCCAATACTGAGAAAACACTACAGAGAAACAGGATTACACTGGTGTTGGGTCTTTTACACATTAAAGAGCACAGATAGATCATTGTATGAAAGATGCCTCTTATTTACTACAACAATTATAAATTTATTCTTAAACTAACAGGCATGCATACATAATATTTGCCAGGCTGCAAAAACATTATCCAGGGCATTTACAAGAAATATGCCATTTAAGGAGGTGTGTGAAAATGTTTGATGTGCAGTGCATTGACAGGGTCTTGTGTGGTCCTACGCTGGTGTCTGGCTCTGCTGCTCCTGCAGTACAAGGTTCGAGTCCTTGCAGTGTAATACACTTGGACAAGACTACTCCTGCACTGGCATTTTACGCACCCTCTGTGACCCAGAGGACATGAACTCACTGTCTGTTCATTCTAATTCATCCAAATTAGTATCAGATTTTAACAAAAAATACAGGGGTATTGAAGCTTAGATCATACTCACTATACTTGTGGCAAAACCTGTAAGTGCAGCTTCGCCTGCTTGTCACTGGGGTGTTTGACTGGGATGATTAGAAGAAGCACACACCAGTCCACCTTTGTTTTCTAATGAAATCAACAGAAAGTTCTGTTGATTGCTCTTTCAGACCTTAAGCCCAAGTGCAATTCAGTTGCTGAGACAAAAAATATTGTTACAAGCAAAATATACACATTTAATTCAGAATTAATTGCACTACATTAATACTTAGGCCATTGAGACATCAGAGGCCCTTCAAATAATTCTAAAATTGTTTTCCAAGAAATGGAAAAACCTCCATTGACCACAACAATGAGCCAGGGAATTAGCATGTCCCCTAGTCCAGGCACAAGCTGTTCAAAATGGTTATTTAGGACCAGTTAATGTTTCACTTCAGTGAAATTAAAACAGCGGTGTACGAGAGGAAACCCATACTATACGCGTATCAGCTGGTGGCAGTGCCAGCGGGGAGGGAGGGGTTTCAGACGGTGTGTCTGTGTCTCATTTGCATTAGCAGTGACCTCTGGTCAGCCTGTGGAGGCTGCTTGTGAAGCCTCCTCCTCGGACTCCATGGCTGTGTGAGCGTAACTTCCGGAGCATTGCTGAGTGTAAAGCAAGCAGCGGATGGAGGTCATGCGTTTCAGGTGAGAGGCTCTCTGCAACTACCAGAGAAGGGCGCAGCAGTGAGCACACGCACATGCAAACTGGGCTTCCCAAACCGGAGAGGAAATAGGGCCCAAATGAAAATAAATTAACCAATATAACCAAATGAACATAAGGCAACCTGTTTATGATTGGCAGACATAATGTGTTTAGCCAATACAATAACATGACCAGCTTCTATGTACACTATACGACCAAAAGTATCTGGACGCCGCTTAGTCTGAGGCAGTTTTTAATGGTTGGGCTGAATGGAAGAAAATCCCTACAGCAATGATCTATCTAGTATGAAGCCTTGCCAGAAGAGTGGAGGTTGTTATAGAAGCAAAGGGTGGACCAACTCGGTATTAATGCCCATAATTTTGGATGACAGACATTTGGATGTCAGATGTCCACATACTTTCGATCATGTTGTGTATGTAGAACCTGGTTTTGTTATTAAGCACCATCTCCTTCCTCAGCTGTGGAACTACAGTACATGTCACACCGGGTAAAGTTTTACTTCTAAATGACTTCCTATTGGGAAATTAATTGGTAATGGGCAGCAATGTAGCACAAAGGTTAGGGAAATATGCTAGCAATTCTGAGGCTTTAGGACGAGGTTCAATTCCCAGGCAAGTCACTGCTGTTATACACTTAAGGCTTAGTATTTAACTGACTTACTTGTCCAGCTGCAGAAATGGATTATATATAAAACAATGCCAGAAGCCACATTATCCTATTATACATTGCCAGTAAGATTTTCTTAAATCTTTTGCAATAATTATGACAGTTTAATCACTACATATTGATGTAACAGGATTGTTAACTGATACAATGCTTTTGCAGACATTATATATTTGTTACACATACTGGCAACAAGCAATGCCATATATATGATGCCCAACTTTCAGGCTAAATTCTATACATTTTGACCCTCTAGTTTTAGGAGCATAATGTCGAAACATAGAGTCGAAACAATATGATTATTTATAGCAGATTACTGCACAGCTGTTTCGTGAGAAGAAAATTATTATAATGTAAAATTACATAAACACGAATAAGTATGTTTATATTAAAACAGTAAAAAACTAGAATTGAAACTAGAATAATTAAATCCAGAACAATTATTATTATAATCATACTGGTGTTGATGACTGCTTTCTCTAGCCATCCCAGTCCACTACAAATGTATGGATTGTAAAAAATAAAAAAAAAACACCAAACAAACAAAAAAGTGCAGAAGCAAAACAATAAAGCTTTGCTAACATCTGACATCCTTCACGATTCAAACCGATCTTTGACAATTGTTTGATGTTACGGCGCCATCTACTGGACTGTATATGCTCTCGAAAATAATTCCTGAATGCGTCTCTCAGAACATTTTTTGTAAATACTGTACTGCAGAACAAAAAAAGAGAGGAACTATTGAAGGAGTTTTGTTTCGTTGTTTCTCATAGGCAATGCAATAATACTGAGTTGTCTAGCATGTGGGTATGATTTGCTTAGATGTCCACATACAAATATATTTTTTGAGACAGATATACAACTCCTGGACTTTATGTTGAATAATGTTAGTGTTAAAACATACAGAACCATGACTAATATTTGATAGATTTGTAATGCTTGGCAACACTTCCATATGTGACCTTAGGAAACCCCTGTAAATTTCTTTAACATATTTTTCTGGATTAAATATAATTCTATCCATTTGGAAAAACCCAAAAGCACCATCTTTAAATGCATGAAAACATTTCATGATGGAACAAGTTAAGCTTGAAAATAAGTATTTAGATTATTTGAAAATATATGGATGAGGGCAATAGAATATTTCAACTCATAGTAAAATAGTATCAAACAGCTCTAAAGCCAGTTTCATTGTTGTATTTGCATTTGAACAATTGAATTGGAACAATTCGTTTTTTAACAATTGCAGATTCTCAGCTGTTATGAAAGGTTTTAGTTTCACTGTGTAGAAATTACAGCATTTTTTATACTTACACCCCTGCCCCACCACTCCACAACACCATAATGTTTGGGATATGTTAATGTAAGTAGGTATGTTTAGCATTTTGTCACATTCTTTGCAAGCACGGAATGTGACTCATAGACATCACCAGGCACTGAGTATCTTCCTTTGACACTCTGCATGGTCTGCACAGCAGCCATATTCAGCTTCTGCTTGTATTGGGGGCTAGTTTCCTTTTCCTTTTGGTCTCCACACTTTGCTCCTGCCATCACTCCGATACAAATGAATCTTGGTTTCATCTGTCCACAAGAATTCTTCCAGAAGTCCACAGGCTCTTTAAGGTACCTCTTAGCAAACTGTAACCTGGCCATCCTGTTTTTTTCAGTTAAATGGTGGTTTGTATCTTGCATTGTAGCCTTTATAGTTCTGTTTGTGAAGTCAGTAGTCACTGACACATCCACACCTGCCTCCTGCAGAGTGTTTCTGACCTGTTGGACAGGTGTTTGGGTGTTTTTCTTCATTATGGTGAGAATTCTTCGGTCATCAACTGTAGAGGTCTTCCTTGGTCTACCATCCTGTGATTACTGAGCTCACCAGTGCGTTCTTCTTAATGCTATTCCAAACAGCTGGTTTCGGTAAACCCTATGGTTTGGCCTTGGTATGTTGCTTTTTCTTGTCTCTCAGCCTCACAATGGCTTCCTTAACTTCCATTGGCACAACTCTGGTCCGCATGTTTCCAAATGCCAATAACAGACTCCAAAGGCAATCAAGAGACCTGGAGACCTTATGGTTCCAGAGACCTGGATTCTTTTAAACGGATTGTGCCAACGACACCTGCTTTTGACACCACATAACCGATATCCTTTGACAAGGCATTGGGCCATTTATAGAGTTTCAAAGATGAAACGCTTGACTGTATCAGACTATATAGTGTTGTGTGATTTGTTGTTCATTTGTAAGGTCAACTGGAAAATGTACTGTCAGATAAGTCATATAATACTGTCTGCAGACATTTGTCATATTATTCAACAATTCAGTAAGACAGCATGTTTTTATAATTACTTTATTTGAGGCAAAGTCTTTAAGCCACCATCCTCAAGAGAAAAGCGGATGACCAAAACAGCCTGTAAACTACAAAACATACAAAAAGAATGTTTTCTGACAACCTTGGATGTGGGTGTGTTTTATTAAAATATACGGCATACAGTGTTGTGGGAACGTCACGGGCGCTGGGGGGTGGAAGTAGAGAGCGAGTTACATGTTGTCCTCATCGGAATCATCCTCTTCTTCCAGAGAATCCTGTCAGGACAAACACGGTGTGAGGGGGCATCCGGGAACAGAACAGAAAGCATTCTGGTTCAGAGGGCGCTCAGGCTTACTTTAGCGTATTTCTCTGCCTCCTCCTTGATGTCTTTGGGTACCAGTTCATGCCTGCCTTTTGTCACTGAAAGGGGAAAAAAATGTTTATTTAGTACCAACTCAAGGCCAACAGCAGGACCAGAGTCATCTATTATTTGAGGGTGGCGGATTTCAACACATTCCTGCATGCAGCGAGCTTGAGGCTCTTTTGTCTTGTAATCGATATCGACCTTGTTTTTTTGTTTTGCCCGTAAACTAATTCTGGTTTCATTGCTGACCTTTAAATACAGTGCTGCCACCACAGGTGAATGGTCTCAGCTGGTGGGCTTTGGACAGTAATAAACATGTTTCTATGCCAATATGAATTCCATTTTATAACAAAAGGCATTTTAAATAGCAGAACATTTGAGAGCACTGCATGCACATCTACCCTGGACCCCTGAGATGAATAAATATCACAGTAGGTTTGCACACCTTGTATTTAGCACGTGCAAGTATCCGGTGTTAAATATTTATACTGATTTCCCTTGTATTCAAACACGTAGCTATTTGAGGTTAAGGATTAGCTATGCAATGCAATCTGTGCATCTGATTTAGAATTCGCCTACTATACTTCCGACAACATCTTTTACTTTATAATTTACCGTGTAAACGATCATTTCAAACATTTTCAGCTTAAACTGATTTAATTTGCTGTAGCAATTTCTGGGATACTAATGCTCTGTTGAAGTGGGAAAGTCTTTTTTAAAAAACATTATTTCAGTTTTAGTGTGTTTTCGATGGGTCCAGACAGGTTTTGTGTGTGATGAAGGGTATTTATGATGTTTACAGAGGTACTGTGATGAACACGGGGAGAAACTGGGATACACTCATTATGCATACGAGGTGCACAACAACAACAATGGCAGCGGCCAGGAACCAGCAAGGTGGCTAGCTAATTAGCCATGTATTTAAATGATTATAAAAACACACACACACACAAGCACAAACATGTATGTATGCACTGCATATAGGGCTGTAACAACGAACATTAAATATGAGATTAATCGGAGTGCTTCATCAACTAAAAGAGCAATATATTCCTTTATGAATCTTTAAAAATAGCCATTAAATCAAACGTTTTCAGTTGGTTTACAAAAACAGTTGTGGGCCATGTTGACTTGGGTTTTACGGTAGATACGGAATGCAACATGACAGAAAAATATAGTTTTCTTGACGATCATCAACTATTTGCACAATGCAAGTGGCCATTTGAAGATTTAACATGCTTTTATCCATACTATTACATATTAGAGGCTATACTATTATTCTCTTCCATTTAAACTTGCTTGTAATTTCCTATCCAATCAGGGCTGGCTGAGCAACCATGTGAGTCAGATGCAGAGATATTACAGGCTGTGCCCTATTCTCCACCCCTGTAGACCTGGATCAGAAAGGGAGAGGGAAAAGTGCGGCTCGCCACAAATAATACAAAGTTTTTTTTCCCCACCTAACGAGTTGTTTGTAAATGGTTTGACACTCATGACTGCACAGCCACTCTGGGAGGGTATAAAAGATGACTATAAATAATGCCCTCTTCGAGAGAGTGTTAGCACTGTCAGCAGGTGTACCCTTAGAACTGAATCTAGTGTCAAGAGTTCTCCAGACTGGATTGCCTCTCTATTACAATGAAGAGGTGGATTTTTTTTAAAATGAGAAATCGGAGCATTTTGAATTTTAAAGATACAAACATTTCAGAGTTTTGAATGATTCCCGAAGAGTTAGTATCCCAGGTTCTATGGAGTTACATTTGTGTCTTCATTAAGCAATCAAGAAGTATTTTATTTTTATTAAAAGCAAAAGGAAAAGCTTTTGCGTGTTGAAATTTTGGTTGCATTTTCAAATTTTCGTATGCTGAACTTCAGGTCGATGTTTCTGCAAGTTGAAATTCAGGTCAAAAGTTGAGCACAATCTGGTGGGTGGGATCTATGTGGACGTGTAGCTGATGCGTCTCTACTGGCCAGTCTACATTGGAGTGGCAATTTGGCTACATGCAGATTTATGAAAGGTTCTGCAAAAGGTTTTTTGCTTTTAATAAATATTTTTGATTGTATAATAAAGACACAAATATAACTCCATAAGGCTCTACTTTGGGTGGGTGATTTCATATTGAAACCATCACAGATGTTTCTTGAGTTCATTAGGCTTAGTCCATGTCTCACATTGAGTCCTAAAGCTGCATATCCTCTTCAAACATACAGCATTATTTGATGTATAAATAATTATATTTATCAACCAAATTTTGTGTTTGTGTATTTACCTTTACATATAAAATTGAATGTGTGTACATGTGATTATTGTGATCAGAAGAGACAGTTAGATGGTTACCTTCTCCAACCCAGCTGAGCTCCAGCTCAAAGGCTTTGTCCTTCACCTCATCATGAACAATGTATATTCTACAGAGAAACACCACGTTCAGACAGTCAAGTTTGGCACAAGTTCAAAAACTGACAAAATGTACATTTGACCCTTTACCTAAATTTGCGTTTCCATGGCTTTGACAAAACTCCAAAATACCAGCGGAAAAATCCCTGGAGTAAAACTATACTATAGTGACAGCTACATCTGCGTTTAGGAATTAAATTGCGTTTAGGAATGCAAACTGATTTTGCATTCATGGTTGTTCAAAGAGCATGCAACGGGGACTGTACACCTCCAATATTCCTCCAGATTACTGACAATTCTAAAAATAAATCTTTAAAAAAATCTTTCATAGTAACACATTCTGCTGAAAATTCCTGGAGATCTGAAGGCGTCTTAAAAGCATCTGAAGAGAATTTGACTCGGGGTTTGGTGTGCGGTAGCTAAGCTGCTGCAGCCATGGATACGGTCGTGTACGCAGCAGAAAAGGAACAGGGGGACTCACATTTTGGCCACCTCTTTCACCAGCTCCCTGCAAGTCATGTCCTTCATCTGTTTTGGGAAGATGGTGTTTAAAGGTCAGGGTGCAGCAGGGAGGGCTCCCACACTGAGCTCACTGACTACTAATGGATCATTACAAAGAGCGGAATAGCGTTCGTACCTGGAGCTTTTCGATCTCGGTCTTTGCAGCCTGTTTGGCCTTTCCGATAGCCGTTCCCCAGTAACCCTGCAAGACACACAGTATTTACGCATTCACTCAATGTAATCATCATGTGATCAACGCTAAAGAGTCCACCATTTCCTCTCACCCACATTCTTAAAGCTGGATGATTAAGAGAGAAATTTCCGATTTCACACATTGTTTTTTCCCCCCATGCTTCTTCCATGTTTTCTCCCCAATCTGGAAGGCCTGACAATGCACACACTCAAGACACTCACTGCAACCCCTCTGGTTGGTTCAGGAGAGTGCATGCGCTCCTCCGGAGCTTGTGATGTCAGCTACTGCTTCTCATCACATGCCGGTCTGCCAGCTGGGCTTGGGCTCACAGACACCAGTGTGAGGAAGACCCTTCATGCGCAGCTCAGAACATGTGGGCCCCAGATGGACCAGGAGGGTCGCTGGTGTGCCATGAGATGCTTCCATCCCAGCCGAATGGGCGAAGCTTCAGCCAACTGTGCGCTGCCCTGTTGGGCTGCCAGCTACGGCTGCCACTGGCACAGTTCAGACTGCACACCAGACCGTGGGGCCCATCCGTACACTAGAACAGCATCTTAACAAGATGGGCTACCCAGAAGCCCTCCATAAACCTTTTGTGGTCAAGCACAGCAACATTGGTCTTGATTCAGGCCAATCACAAATGTGTTTTGTCCTCAACTTAGATAAACAAATTCAATGGCATTTGGATAAGTGGCATTTTATTTCTCAAACAACATGCCTTTGGCAATAGCTGAAATAACCAGAGTGTTGTTTTAGGAATAAAATATTTATTTAAAAATTCACAGAGTACAAGACCAAGGGAAGTGCAGCTAAAGTGAAGAGGCCAGTGTTTCACATGGGATTAGGACACACGAGCCCTGAGTGCTGCAGTAAGGAACAGCCTACACTGCTGTCCAGCAACTAAGATGAAAAAACCACAGCAGATCTGTGCCTTCGGTGAGAAGACAGACACATCCGTGTGAGATAAACCTAAGCGGATTTGCACAGCGGCCACTGATTCCCGTAAACAAACGGAAGGACTCACGTAGGAAATTCCGGAAGGGTCTACCATGTACAGCTGTGCGCCATCGTCTTCATCGTAGGACCCCAAGATGAAGCTGAGGAAGGAGAAAGAGGAAAGATGATCACACATCAGACTGGGGGACCTGCATGCTTTGAAAGCTGCATGAAATTTTTTCCACAGTATCCATTGCTGTTGTCATGGGGATGAGGTAACATACCTGTAACAATGAACATAACATGCATTTATGCAGTGCTCATAAACATGAAGTATGGTAGCTCCAGAAGGCTGACACACGCACCAATGAATAAAATTGTACACTTTCAGTAAATTACGATTTAATATCTGGACATGTGCAACATTGCAAGTTGTACATTAGGAGAGAGAAGGTCACAATTTTAGAATCTACTATATGAAGCCACACATTCTGCATAGCCACCAGCAGGCCAGGCATCCATGACAGGCCCACGCTGGAGTTGCCATGGGAACAGAGGGTGGAGTCAAGCAGGTAAGCATCTAGTCCTCTGTGTCCATCTAACTTTCACTTTCAGCTTGCATGTTGAAAGCGAATGACTGCAGGTTCATGACTAGATAGGTGGGCTGAATGGATTGTTCCCATTGCTATACTCCCTAGTTCTTATTTGTGGGTCAATCATTGTGCTCAGCAGGTGATACGGGTCTGAGTGTACAAATGTATTCAGCAGGGTATACGAGTCTGTGTGTGAGTGAATGTGTTCAGTGCCTGAGATACAGGGCTATCAGTGTGTTCAGCAGGTCAAATGGATCTGCGTGTATGTGTGTTTGCATGGCGGAGGCGGAGGGTGGGGGGGGGAGGGGGGAGGAGAGGAGAGGAGAGGAGAGGGGAGGTATGCGGCAAAGTCTTACCTGCACCCAAAAGGCCGCACTGCGCTGTATAACGTGTAGGCATGGACGTACATGGCCACTCTGTCTGCAAGGTGCTGTCAAGAAAACGATTAAGAACAACAATCACGCTGTGACCAGCTTGTTCAACACCAAACCCCCAAGCCTCTCATTTGGAACATTCCGTTTATTACTGAGAAAATCCTTCTACACAGGGGCTGGGAACTGCCACTTGTGTTTGGAGTCCATCAATCTGGTTTCTATACTTATACAGACCGTGTTCAGTGCTGTCCACGGCTGAACACAATACAAACCAACGCTAAGTTTAAAAATAAGTATCATTACAAGCAATGCTCACTCCACAGAAATGTACTACCATTATTGGGGATGAATTAAAATACTTCAGAATTGAGTGGGCCAAAAGTGGTAATAAACACCAACACAACCAGGTGTTGTAAACCTTAATGTCCTTAAACCTGACGGTAATCGTTACGGAAAACTTCTGTCCAAAAACGAATGCAAAAACACAGATGTCTGGCTAGTGTCTGGTATACATGTGTTCATTGGGATTCGGGCTATGTGGCTCGGTTAACGGTACCCTTGTGATGCCAAAAGCAGATGTCTGATCTACGGTTAAGAACCAGAAAGGTTGGCACAGAACAGGAGTTGAAGTACCTTGAGTGGGATGTCATGACCGTAGTTGGACCGGAAGTTAGAGGCCTCCTCTCTGGCTACTTCAGCGAGGGACCGTGCGTCAGCCAGGAGCCCAGCCACAGACTGGAGGACGGGGGGTCAGAGGTCATTTGGCCGTTGCTCACAGAGTGAGGCACAGTTCAATTCCTTCGATATTACATATTTATGCCCCAAATTCAAATGTTCAAATAACAGACGTCAAGAAAGGTTAAAGAGTACTGTGTGAATGCAACATGGTAAAAAATTTCATAGTTCTCTTTAAAATGGGTTATCCCCATGCTTTTCTGAGGTAAAATTAAAATGCCTTCACCATTAAAACATGTTCAGACCAGAATCATTAAATACACTGATGTGTTCTCCCCTTGATTAAGGTTTGTGTACATCAAATTTAATTGCTGTTTTTAGCAGTTCTTATATTAACATGCCTTAATAAGTATAGTTTAACATTACATCAAATTGGTGACCCTTTTTAAAAAAAATCTTTTTTGTAAATATAGTTTTCCTTTCCTATGCACTGTAAAACCATACCTCTTTGTGCTTAGCCGAAACTGTAGTGGCAGCTGAATTATTTCAAATGACTTCCCTGTTTCTTTTAAGACCCACCCTCAGAGATGTTACATTTTTCAATCAGTAGCTCTGAATGCAGACGATGCATAATACGTATGATCTTCAGATGCGCTGACCTCAAAGAACAGACACATCAAACCTAATACAATAACTTAAGTATTCACCCTTTTGGGAACTCACTGTTACAAACTCCCAAGATGATGTTTTGAAGGAAAAAAATTTTTTTCAGAAAACAAACAAAGGTGCCACCTTGTGTAATTAAAATTGCAACATGGGGCGACATAGCTCAGGAGGTAAGAGCGGTTGTCCAGCAGTCGGAGGGTTGCTGGTTCGATCCCCGCACTGGGTGTGTGTCGAAGTGTCCCTGAGCAAGACACCTAACCCCTAACTGCTCTGGTGGATGAGAGGCATCAACTGTAAAGCGCTTTGGATAAAAGCGCTATATAAATGCAGTCCATTTACCATTTGCAAGGAAAAACGTTCTTGCCTTTCAGAAACTACACCTAATTCCAGGGCAACAGCACATCCGTTAAGCCTCCTATCCATGGCCATGTAAGATCAGATCTACCCTGTGCTTAACTACATGTATGTATGTGAAGGCCCATCCCTCAGGCTTCTATCCGCTGATGAAGGGAACTTGCCATTCCGACGTGGCGGTCGATGTTGAAGATGCGCTTGTTGGAGCCCTGCTCGTACAGCTTGGAGAGCACCAGCTTCTCCACTCCAAACACCACGCCATCCTTGCACCGGATCCCAATTGCCGTACTGTGTGCCAAAAACACCGGACACCATCAATCTGGGCGCATCAAGTAATAAAGTAAGTGGAACCAATCTCTGAAAAAAGGCAGCCTTTTAAATAGCGTAAAGTGAAACTTAAGCAATGAAGTTTCCTTAAGTTGGGGAATGGGGAGTCAGCTCTGTTATAGTATGAATTGATCATGACAATTAAAAAACTAGAGTAGATACCAAAGTAAAAAGACCGTACATTCATCCTGTATCAACATTACGATTATCATTAATGTGTTATGTCGGTGTACTTCCTGATCATTATGTAAATAGTTCACTTGACTTTACCTTTCAATTTAAGATGTGATTACTTCATAATCACAATATGCTAATAAGTCAGATACACTGCAGTTGACTTCTGAAATTCTGCTAGTCTGACTTTACCGACAATTATTGCTGGTGCAGAAGGAACAGACATATTTACTGAAGCTCTGATTAGGTTTCTAGGAATAGGAAGCAAAATTCATCACTGCCAAATGATTCTTCTGCCAAATGTCAAACTAAGTGGAATCCACATAGCAAATGCAATGAGGGATTTAATCATTTTCCCCTGTTTAATCAATTCAAAATTTTAATTAATCAAGGCAAAGCTACATATTGCAAAGCCACATTATTAGAATGGTATTAGAATGACACATTCTGACTTTGTACACAGACATGCCACTCTAGTAACTAGCCTAAAACTTCAGTTTTCCATTAATGAGTGTCATACATACAGGATGAAGAAGCCTCAATTGTTCTCTGGAGCACTTCATACATCATTGTACTACATTTACTTAGCTTGCTTCCCAATTGGCAACATGTACTGAGTACCTGGTTTTGAGGTGTCTTTTGACAAAACTGAAGTTCCAAGAAGCACCAAGAGTGTTTTTTCTGTACTGCTGAAGGAACTTAAGTTCGTAAAAGGACACTACAAAACCAGATACTGAATAAAAACACGTAGCGAAACTCATGCCTCACGTCTCATTTGCAATCCAACTATAGGTAACAATTGGTGGCATTTCATATACTGTAAAGCCTCTAAACAGGGTGTCATCATCCTACTGCACCCAAAGGTTCCCTGCATTGTTCTCAAATGCAAATAGACATAAGAATAAACCCAAAGGCCACTGGTCAGCTACCAAATGTTTAGACCTGAAGACAATCTTCCTATCGTAATATCTTTGTATCAAACCCATTGCATTGTTCTCACTTAACACTGAGGGGCTGCCCAACCCTGTTCCGGGAGATCTACCTAATTTGGCACACCCGATTCCATTAATTAGCAGCTCAATGAGGTCTCTAGCTGAGGTGTGCTTTCTAAGGGTAACAGGAAAACCCACAGGATGGTAGATCTCCAGGAACGGGGTTGGGCAGCCCTGGTATGGCGCATTTGAAGAAAACAAATGGAAGAATACTCCAATGAGTGTGTCTGCCCTTGTGTCTTGTTCCGTTCGAGCTCAGGACAGGAGCCATGCCAAGTAGGATCTTACCTGCTGTTTTCTACTGCTTTCATTGCATATTCAACTTGGAACACTCGCCCATCAGGGGAGAAGGTGGAGGCCGACAAATCATACTAGAGATAAAAGAGAACGGGGATGACGTTGTTATGGTTAGAGCTGCTAGTATTACAAAAGAAAACTAAACCCATTTAATGTTTTTGTATTACTGTTACAGCCTTGAGTATTAAGCCCAATCAAGGAAGAATGCTGCAGTGCAAAAAGTGTCATCCACACTGTGCATTCACAAACTGCAACATGACCATGCACTGGATTCTATATGCCCCCAAATGATTTAAATGGATACATTTTTTGATACGCTTGGTTTTTTAATATTATGTCACTTTTGGTGTATGCTTTCAATTGGCCCTGGGGGTGTCTGTCAAGGGTACAACCTCAGTGTAAAAACTGGGGGTGACACTTTTTTAAAGAGACACTTTCCTGTAGAGTTTGCAAACTGTAAGGATTAGCTAAATCAGCTTGAAATCTCGAGCAAGTAGACTCAAAAGATCTTGTTACTGAAAAAGAACCACAAGATTTTGTTATAACTTAGCTGCTTTTGCATAGCTGACTAATTTAATTCAATTACTTTCTGGAGACTAAGCTTAATTAACCACAAGCTAACTTGCAGTTACCCAGCTACTAAGCGCTGGATTTTCAGTCGATTAGTTTATTTCATTATTTCATGAATAAACTATGTTATGAAGCCATGTATTAACAAATGCATTTGTAGAGTAGACAATGCGGGAGATATGGTAGGGTTACCACGAGATCCAGTATAACAGATAAAAATAAGCATGCATGTTGACGTTATGGCTAAAGGTAGACAAGGCATGCGTGCAGTAAGTATTCAACAACGGGTATCATTTGTAGGCGCGGTACAATTGTGAGGTTCCGGCTATAGCTAACATATTACTAACTATGTAACGTAAACAATAAGCAACTGTAGCATATTGCGTTACAGGACGGCTTGGCAGGGAAGGCCGGTCAGCGTGGAACAGTTTTTGCTGTAGGCTATGGTGCAGAGATCGGAGTATGCAATACGGCAGTACAGCGTATGCTCAGGCAATAATCCAGTAATTTTTTCGTATGATTTCGTTACGGTCTGCAACAAAACAAGTATCCACTTTTGGCACTTGTAAAGCGTGTACGCAGTATATTCCTAAATTAGCACAAAAGCTCTGATCAAAGCAGTACAAAAGTAGGTAGCTACAACACTGAAAATAGAACAACAATAGTACAACACTGGCCATAATGAAAACTGAAAGTAAAAAGAGTAATATTAATAAAGGAAAGATAAGGCAAAAAGACGGTAGCTTCCACATTATGGAGTGTACAATTAAACGTGCTCTTTTAACACACTGCCATGGCAAATGTACTGTGATAAATAAAGTACAAATAAAGCTATACCTTGTTTTCGCTTAAGATACCCTGTGAGAACATACAAGTGACTCAGCACGCATGTGTGGTTTTCATGAAAGTCAGATGTCCAATTAATTCTAAATTTGTAGCGTTCGTAAACGTTGCTCGTATGGGTGACACCAGACACGTAACAACGACAATATAGGTTATTTCATTCAGTTTTAACTGTAGGTGTTTAGCTAATTATCCTACCTCGAACAGCAGCTAGCTAGTCAGGCCGGAGCCCAAGGAAACACTGCACTTAGTAGAGCTAGCTAGTTAGCTAGCTGTACAACAAGGTGTGCTTTTCTAGTTGAACACATCCACTGGTAATTACTTCACAAAACACAGTTCATTACAAATCGTATTCACTTACCCCGGTTCCAATTGAACTCATTTTTAATTACAAAATAGAAATCTCTGTACTTTTGAGTGGCCGTGACTGGTATTTCTTTCTTCCGCTGCTTGTCAATTTCCCCCACTCTTTCACCTGCGAACAACACGCCATCTGATTGGTTATTACGTCAGCCAATCACAGAATGGTTTAAATATTTCGTTAAATTAGCAATTTCACAGATCTCAGTTCGACTCAACTCATCATGCTGTCTTCAAATTTAATTTAGATACCCTACTTACTACTTTTTGTTAATTGCCTTTTATTTTTTTGTATTTGTTATTTCTGTATTTTATATATTTTGTATAAGTATACATGGTATATTGTATGTTGTATTTTTAATGTTTTATAATAATGCTTAATTTAAATTTTGTATTTATGCTTATACTGTGGGAGTACAGTAAGTGGAGAGCAAGCATTCCATTGTACACCTACTAGTTATATGGCAATAAAATCTTGAATCTAGATATGAGTGAGGTTGTTTTGTGTCATTTGTTATCCTCTGGTAATGGAAGGAAGCTATGCCTAAAAGGCACAGTGTCAATGCAGCTTGCTAATGATTAGGATAAATCAGTCTAAATTCTGCTTTGTAGAGATTTATGAGTAGGTTAACATTTTTTTGTTTTCCCCATTTTGTGATCAAGTGCAACTCTTCTCTGAGTCCAGTTTAATAAACGTTGGCTGACCTGCGACAAATCCTGGTTGAGGAATGGAATGCCATCCCACAGCAATGCGTGACCAGACTGGTGACCAGCATGAGGAGGAGGTGCCAGGCTGTTGTGGCTGCGTATGGTTCTTCCACCCGCTACTGAGGCTCTTGACTGTTTGTTCAATGAATAAAGCGGAAAATTACCAATATGTCTTGTTTGTTCCTTGTTACTGATAGAGTGCAATCATCCAATCCCCCAAACAACTCAAAACAATAGAGTCAATACCAACAGGAGAATACACTGTTTGACATTGGCAGGGAAATTTGGCACATTTCATTTGGGACCCCACCCACATAATCAACTGCTCATCGAACAAATGCATGATCCTTACAAATGGGACATCATTGTAAAGGGAAATGAACAGTCTTTCCAATGATATAACATACATGCTAATAATACAGTGACACCAGAGATATGATCGACCAAACACAAATTTCCAAACTTTTTTTGAGGAGTTTATTCATAAGCACACCAAAGACCTTTGTAGGCTGTAGTAGGTTATTTGTGTCCCAGTCAAGTTTGTGCTCACCTGTGGCATATCACAAGAACAAAAATATTTTTGTTTAATAACTATCACCCAGCTAAACTGCAAATCGTATGGTGTGAAAACACACAAACATACAAAGAAGCATGTGTCCTGGACCTAATGGCGTGGATTTTATGCCCCTTATTTTCATTTGACTTATGTTTCAATTTATGAATGTGTAGGTCTTTTGGAGGTCTTCTTGGCTACTTCCCTGATCTGATGAAGGGGGAAGAGGACTCCAATTGAGCTATGCGGTGGGAGATGCATGTGACTTTTCTGCAATAAATAAATAAATAAAAGTGAAAATTAATTGATGTGTTTGTGAATATGCATGCTTCCAGGCAGGCTAGAACAGACTGAAACCCACAGGTGCGGTGCTAGCAGTGGCTAGCGTAGGTCTGTTTCATCACAACAAAGCTAAAGCTAGTTGCCCAGTAACTTTGCTGCATATGACAGCAAAGTGAACGTTTTTGCGATCTGATGTCATTCAAGCATTTTGGCATACTTGTGACTGCCTGACTGAAATGAATGCAGTTATTTCTGTATTTTTTTAAAGAGATGTGATTCCAACAGCCTGCAATATGATGTTATAAAGCTATTGGGATAGCTAGCTAGAGCAAATTATGTAGCCAGTTGTTTTGTTGGTGCGCAAGCTTAGTAATCCTGGAAGCGTAGGGCTGAGAATTGAGAGGAGACGTATTTGATTGTAAACACAGGAGTGAAGCAAAGGGAAAATCCTGCATAGTATGCCTTTAAAAGTGTCTTTTTTGCTATTACAACCTGTGTAATCACCTTTTCTTGCAATTATGTTCATTAAGCCAAAAGCAGGTAAATAATAGCATTTCACTTTGACCCTAAATCATGTTTTTTGAGTTCTAAAGTATACTGTCTCCATTTGATAACTCATTGTCACGGTTATGCCTCTGTCCCTCTCATTCTGTCTCTGTGTTTTCTGTGTTCTCCCACACTCTGGTTTCTATCTCTCCGTGTTCTTCTCCCTTGCACCTGTAGATGTCACCTTGTCTCTGTGTTCTCCCTCTCTCTGGTTTCTATCTCTCCGTGTTCTTCTCCCTTGCACCTGTAGATGTCGCCTTGTCCTGCCCTGTGCGTGTCATCACCTGCATTGCCTCCAGCTGTGTTAATTAGTCATTGTGCTCACCTGTGTCTTGTTAGCCCTCTGTGTATTTAAGCCCTGCTTAAGAGACAGATGCCAGGGAATTATATAGTTTATTCATATACTCTGTAGCTGCGTAAGGACAGCACTCAAGGTCCATTCAGTTTATTTTGCTGAAATACCTTGCTTGTCTTTAGGAAACAACATTTCAAAGTAATTTGTTGACATTATGATAAACTAGCAATTACAGCTAGCTTGATGTATAGTAGGTCTTTATTCAAAAGTGTGTCAGACATGGGATTTTTTTGACAGGCATGGAATTGTTTTCCCCCCATTCTGGCTACACCTACCTGCCTATTACCAACTGGTTCTATCGCCTCTCCTTCCTTTCCCCTCCCTTCTTTGCTCTCACTCTCGACCCCAACAGAAAGTGTGTTCCAATACATAAAAATGTATCCTCCTTTGCTCGACTACCACCTTGTCTCCTCTGTGCTCTGGAAACAGATCTTTGTGTCCTCCGCCCCTCCAGTATGCCAGTATTGGAGAAGATGAGTGAAGTGGCTTCAAACTTGGCTCCTCCTGGGTGTAAGTGCATCGTCTGCGTGTTCTCTACCATTGGCGACCCTGTATTTCCGGTTCTGTTGTGGTTGTGATGTGTCGACCCCAACTTAAAACGGTGCTCAGAAGCTTCAAAACATGCTACAGTTATTTTATTTATCATTTACTGTGTAGGCAGTAAATGGTAACGACGTTGGATGTGACGTCAAATGACGGTATGTCATAATCTCGGGGTTTAAAAATGTTCCCCAATTCCCGACTTGGAATTTCCGAGTTGGAAGGGTGTTCCAGTGCAATTTCCTAGTTGGAACCGGGAAATTGGCGATGTGTCTGGAACGCAGCATTATTCATATAAGGCGTTGCTAGCCATTCCAAAGTCAAGACTGAAAACCAAAGGCGACAGGGTCTTTGCTGTCAGAGCCCCTAGACTTTGGAACATCCTGCCAGAAAATATCAGCCTTGCAGAGTTCCCCATTTTATTTAACTTCTTAAGACATATTTTTATAATAAAGCATTTATTGGGTAATTTTTATTTTATTTATTTATTTATTTATTTATTAATGTTATTTTATTATTTTTATTTGTTTCTGTGTTTTGTATCGACTATTGTGAAGCACTTTGTTTCCTGTATTGGAAAATGCTATACAAATAAACTTATTACTATTATTATTATTATGTAATTTATTGCTGTTAGTAGCCTGCTAGCTGAAATTGTAGCACTGCAAGATAAGTAGTTAGGTAAAGCTGTATAAATGCTGAAATAGCAAAGTAGGCACTTTGGAAGATAGCTAGCTAGGCCTAATTAATAGCTTGCCTTCTAGCTTGCTTTTGGGGTTTAATGAAAAACCACTTGGCTTAAACATGTATCCACCTAGCTAGCTAATGGTCACTATTTGTACAATTCACAACTGCTTGCTAGGTGGCCATCTTTGCAACATTCACTATCTGTGTGTAATTCACAACTGCAAGCCAGCTAATTAGTTAGGTCGCCGTCGTAGCCACTAGCTCACAGGCTAGTGAGGCCGCCGCAAGTGCAAAACTTTCAGAAGTACACAATCATGTGATAGGGTTGTATCCAATCATTACATTTACATTATTACATTACAGGCATTTGGCAGACGCTCTTATCCAGAGCGACGTACAACAAAGTGTATAACCATAACCAGGAACAAGTATGACGAAAACCCTAGAGAGAGGTACCGGTCCAAGTGCAGGGAACAACCACATAGTTCAACTTGGACCCTGAAGGTTAAACTGTTTAACACTAACACAATCGAGAACAGCAACAATGCAGTCTATGCAAAAATACAAGCAGTATTTAAGACAGGTGCATTAACTAAGTCACCTACAAAACAGCTACCTAGTTACAACACTAAGCTTACAGTTATTTACAGGGAGGTAGAGAGGGATGGGGAGAGGTGCAGCCTGAAGAGGTGAGTCTTCAGTCATCGCTTGAAGTGGGTCAGTGTCTCAGCTGTTCTGACCTCCACGGTGAGGTCATTCCACCATCTGGCTGGCTGGCATGTAGGGTTTGAGTCGATATATTGCAATCATGATGGAACTGGAAATAGTGGGTCGCCTACGGTGCAGGGGACGCAGACGATGTATGCAGGTCATACACCAGCGAAGAGTACATCGATGTATGCTACTGCGGAAGTCTTTTCACTTTTTAGAGAAACATCATTGTGCTCACACCCACCGAGATTGAAAGACCACATCACAGAATTTGACATTATCCAAATTTTCAAAATGGAGAAGGCAGGGAACTTAATATCCCTAATTATGTAAGACATTTAACCAAATTTGTGTGTAGTTCAGTAGGTTATCACATATAATGTCCTGCTGAAGGCTTGCCTTCAGATAGGACATTATTAGATTGCCTACAACAGATAACAAAATGTCAGTTTGTTTTTGTGGCTCATACCCTAGAGACCAATTAGGAAATGAAGACATGCAAGCAGGTTAATTTATTTGCTTGTTAATGAATAAGCATAAATAAGAATGGCAGCTCCCGTTATTTCAAAATGTGCATATGCATGATTGAATTTATTCAACCAACCTTTGCCAAAGGGTGTATTTATGACCAACCAATGTGACTTCAGATGTTAGAGTGGGAAATAATTGTTTTTCAATATGAACACTGAACATTTGGAAACAATAACTCAAGTAATATGAAGCGAAATTTCCATTTCACTAACCTATGGAAATGTTTGTGAATTGGCCTACATGAGATGCAATGAACTGGCAATAGAATGTTGTTTGTCACAGTGTAGGTACAGTAGGCCTATATGAGGTGAAGTGCTCTGTATGTTCAGACATTGCACACATTGGGATTCTGAGTAAATTGTTAGGTTTGTATAATATGAGATGTTTACTTTGATGTTGCTGATGACATATTACTATCTCGAAGAAAACCACAATGTCAGGTTCATTTTTGTACAGGCTACTGAACATGCAGATTTGCACTTGAACCTACAGGTTATTTTGGAACTTTCAATGGGCTGATCATGTGTAAGATATCTGATTGTCTACTCAGCTAAATGATAACGCTTTTTTCATCGTTGACTATTTCATCAATAGTCAACGATGACTGATGACGGAGAAGCACATAAACTGACCCAATTTTCTTAATGCCTCCACTCGTCTCCTCCCCTCCTTTCCTCCACAAATTTCCGGGTAGAGGATGAGTGGTAGTAGTGGGGGACTGGAGTAAAGGAGGTGAGGAGTGAAAAGTAATGGGATGCAACCACAGTGTTAAAGTCCCGCCCACTGAAAAAAAGTGACTGGACCTAGGAGGTGGTTTACATCATCAAGCTCTTTTTAGCCAACAATGCAGAATGCTGCAGCGACCTTGATGACATAAATGTGTAGTTTTTTTTTAATGATATCATAAATTTGAGGATAAAATTATAATGATTTTTTTAAATTATCTACTGATATGTGAAACACAGCCTTGGAGAAGGAGGTTGTGTAACTTGTAAGTTGTGTGTCTGCTCATGGCGAGATACATTTTTAATGTTTTCCTCTGTGGGAAATACCATTGTTTCAAACCACTTCCTAGGTCCAGTCATATTTTTTCTCAGGGTTCTGAAGTAGCCTTGCTTATAAAACCATTTTTTAACCAGGGTGGTTAAATAATGACATGTATGTCATTCCATTCAATTTTGATTTAGAGACAAATTATGTTGGGGTAGGGCAGACCTTATTGAAGTTTTTTTTTTTTTTTTTTACTTTTTTTGGCATGACTGGAATTAATTTGGCAAGCTGATATAAAATTATTTTGCACGATCAAAAACAGATGGTGGTTTGGATTAGAGAAGTTGGCTATAACCTAGAAATGAACAGACAGCAATCAAGGAAAGAGCACATGCCACCTACTGGTCTAGATAGATCCTGCATGATCCAGGGAGCACCCACACACAGAGATAATGCTGTGCTGTCTCAGCACTGTAACAAGAACAAATACAAACTGAGTACTTGCCAGCTAGCACCATGTTTGTTTTGAGAAAATTATATATTTTATCTAATTTAATCAATCTAGTACTTTATTGGTTGTTTTTTTATAAGCTACTGATAGCTAGTTGCAAAGGTTAAATTAGGCATTCGGCTTGAGTTGAAATTAATGTTAGCTAAGTTAGTTAGCTAGCTAGCTAGAGGGGTGGCACGACAAAAGGGTCCATGAGTTGGAAATATTAAGTTTTCAGGGAATTTCTTATTTTTCTCCACAACATTAGCATGTGCAGGTGCATTCTTTTTTCTGTTTTTCCCCAAATTCCTTAAAAGGAGGGATAGTTCATTTGGTTCATTAAATAGAGTGCTGAGAATACCGTCAAAGAAATTTGTCTTCGGGCTGTTGTTTTATTATAGAGCAAATAAAGTTTCAGGTGAGCCCTTGGACACTACACAATTAACAATAATATAGCAAAGGAAAAATAAAAAATGTCTTTTCACAAAGTCTGTGCATGCCACTGAGAGAAACAGTCTTGCTTAAGGTGTGTGTGTGTGTGTGTGTGTGTGCGTGCCTGTGCAGAGCCGTACCTCCCACTAGGCACATCAGGCACTGCGCCTCCTCACCTTCCTTTGACAGCAGAAGAGTCAGAAGGTGCAAATATTTTGGAGGGGCCCCCAAATTATTTTTTGTCTAGGGCCCCCATCTAGGGATGGTTGTGTGTGTGTGGCCTTGTGTGACCTAATGCACGCACAACCCCCCAGCCCAGGTGGAGCCCCATGTTGGTGCGTGTGGAGGAGGTGTGCTTTTTTCATTGTTCACCCCGGCCCCTTAGGGATTCCACTGTTCTTTACTCTGCATGCCGCTCTTCATTGCAGACCTCTAAAGATGCTTCAGAAAGCAATACCTTGAATTATTATATCAGTGTTGTTTGCTGTGCCTGGTTGATTGTTTACTTCCGTATCAGTAATCACTCCCTTGTGTACACATGTGCATTGTTTCAAGTGTAACCTGTGTTAACACAGGTATCGGATATGGGTCACCTATGCAGAGGTAAATAGGTGAAATAAAACATTTGATGTAGGCAAAAAACTGGACATCAAGATCTGCGGTGTAAACATAGCTTTTAAGTAGGCCATCTATAAACAATAGCTGGAAAACATGTATTATTTCTTTAATATTTAGCTGACGATTGGTAAAATCGCCATGTTTCTTATGGAAGTAAAATGGCTTCCAAAAACCAGGGTAGTAAGAGAATAGTGTTGCTTTGGGATAAAAACATTTAAAATCTAATTGTAGGGGCCTAATCGTAAAACAGTAGGCTATCGTATTTGCCTTCTTTGGGTCTTTAATTCCTTATAGGCTTATAGTCTTTACATTATAGTGTAGTGTATGACCATAGCTCAGATCAATTTAGGCAAGCAAAATACATCCTTTGTAAAAAGTGCATGCTTAGATTACTCAGTAGTGTTGCCAAATATCATGGGAAATGGCTAAAACACTGTGTTCTCATCATAGATCTTCTCATTAAAGGAATTATAGATTTTATAAGAGTTTTATTAACCTTATGTTATTATACCGCAATTCCACAATTAATCTTTAAGTTAGCAAAGTGATTGAAAACATGTTTATAACATGAAATGTAAATTTTAAGCTTGCATTTGACGCCAATTTGATGCGGTCCACGATTGAATGATGCGGTCCACGATACTTGTATCATCCCTTTCGCGTGAATTGGCTCCAGTGGCTGTATTTAAATCGATTTTGAAATATGACAATCATCGACTGCCCTCTTGTGGACATGATGCGCGTTGCGTGCAACCAAATTCCCGATTCACTTTCCACCGGTTTTTCGCTCCCTGCATGAGGTCCTCCAATGGATAGGCTATGTATGTGACATAAGCGGAAGAAAAGTTTCTCAAGGAAATTGAGAGAATTTTGGACAAAAAGAAAACTCGAAGAATCAACGAAAAGTTTTTGAGTTTTTTTCCCCGTGGTAAGTGATTTAAAGTCTATCTCCCAAACGAGAGAAAGTATGTTTAATAATTCAGGCATGCAGCTAAACTGTAGGCTAGTTATTTCAAAATATCGCAATCCCACTGCAACTCGGTACAAGGTCGTATCTAGACTGTATTACTGAATCCCATGAATTACAATTGTCCTGTAAAATGTATCAGAATCTGGAGATTAAGTCGAAATACTTTTAGCAGAATTTCATCAATCTATAATGTAAATGGTGAACGGACGTGCTTTACCTGTGGAGTAGCCTATTTATCGTGCTGATGATGCTGCATGTTTGTGTAAAAGTTTCTGATTTGTGCGGAAATTAATGAAGGTTTAGGAGAAAGAAAGAAAAACTGAGAATAGTATTATTTTGTTATGCTTGGTTTTGAGCGATCCAAATCCGTGACGTGGCTCTTATTCAATCGATCGATTGAAACAGTTGGTGTTATAAAACCGTTTTAAAATGAAACTTTCACAAGGAGTGATAAGTATCGTGTTTGAGTCATGGCTGTTACAGTGGACACATACATAGGCTATTCGGCATTCTATGAAAATAAAAACAACAAAAAAGTCTAATCACAAATGTTTCCCGAGCGTTCCTTACTTGACCTGGAAGTGCTACCAGGTGCCCGTTGCTAAGGTGAGCAGAGACGCCGATTGTTTTGGAAAACTATCAAGTTGCAAATGAGAGACCAAAACAGTGTCGCTGGCTGTGTCCCAAACCGCATACTTCCATGCTCCGAGTGCACATAGCGAGCATGCCGCCATCTTGGAGTGCGAGTCCAAACCGAAGTTCGGTAGTGCGGAGCACGGATAAAGTACCCGGATGCGCACTCCATTTGATCAAAATTTGAAGTGTGCATCCGTGCATGCTCCGACTGGGAAAAATACCATAATTCCTTTCGCGAAAACGGCCAAAAACAACGGTAATGGCGGATGACAGTCTAGTGTAGGCTACTCTCTCGGATTGGAAACTGAAATCATGTCATAGGAAAATGGTAAACAGGAGTTGGTGTATAAATAAAGTGGTACAGTGTCAATGAATAACGCAATATGTAAAGTATCAGTTGTTTTTATTAGTTTAAAGATATGTACTTTTAACGAGTGTAAGGAGCTATATTGAATACATCGGTGCTAATCGTCGGGTCCCGTCTTGAATTATAAACTGCCGTTTTATTCTCGCCACTGCCCATCTTTTCATTTAATTTGAAATACACCCCTTGCCTATGGAGTAGCCACCACAAACATGACCGGCTCCATAAATGTTGCCTAACTGAGTACCCAGCGCGAAAGTATACAGCGCGAAAATAATGAAAAAACAGACACGACTGTTTACAATGAAATGGCAACTTTATTATGGGGTTGACAGTACACTGAAAGCTATCCAAACTGCAATTAATATTTTCCAAGCTATCGTTGCCTTCCACTGCTCTTCTGACAGCAAAAAGGAGAATTCAATTGAAGTGGCTAGCTCGCAAAAAGTTGCTGATATTAGCCTACTGGTTAGTCTAGATCATAATATTTCAGTAGCCTACTACTACTCAGTGTGAGCATCTACCGACCGGGTTCGTTCGGTAGACAGAAAAACATCAGATTTTCAACTGTAGTCTATGTAAAATAGGCGAAATATAAGTAACAACCTGTACCTAGTTATGTAGAAAAAAACGTCCTTGTTATTTTCCGGAGGTAATTCTTTCAGTACTTTCGCGATTTTCGCCCAGTGCTAGCTTTAGTTGCTACGGGGACATGTATCTGCCACTGCATAGAGATTAATGGAACTTGTCTTTACTTGAGATCATATTGTAGAAGTGTCCCGTCTTGTGTATTTCAGGTTAATATGAAAAAGGCTGGTCCCTACTAGCATTTCTAGCGATCCGCTACATATTCACAATTGTAACCCAAGTAGCAGGGAGCAAAATAGCCATTAAGAAGAAGCGACATTTGCACTACTTAATGGTCGTGATTAAGGAATTAATTAGTATATCAATATAACTAAAATGTATATGTATTAAGTAAGATTTTTTCCCATTTAGACAGTTATGTGTAATTTTTACAAGACTTGCATTTAAATAGGTAACGGAGTCCAGTCCGCTTGATTAAATATGAAATAAATGCGGTAGCATTTCAGATGGTCGATAATATGCCCTCTCACTCACGTTATTCCCCTCAGGTTTATTACCGGAATTTTACCGATAGTTACGGCAAAGGTTAAAGGTTATGGGTCAGATGTCGTCACGAAGTGCATCCCACTCATTTAACTGTTTCTCCGTGCTACTGCACTTCCATGGTTCGGAGTGCATAGTCCCAAGCATTGCCTGGAGTGCGTATTCCGGAGCACGGTAGTGTGGAGCATGGAAGTTTGCGGTTTGGGACACAGCCACTGTGTCGGTACCGTCGGGACAATGGACGCAAGAAACAGAGCTCACGACGTTCATAGCGCGCTCCGAAGAGCCAAAAGGAAAATGTCAAGCTTACAAAACGAACTTTCAGAGAAGTAAGTGCTATTGCAAGAACAGCTGCTCATGCTGTACACTTTCTGATGTTGAAATTGTTAATTGTGCTGCACATTGTTCGTCAGGGAAGATCACAAGCTTATGTAGAACCCCGCAGCAGGTTGATATCATGCTGTTGCTTATGCTCCATTATCATGCAGATTTGTAGGACTACAATTATTTTAATGATCACGTAGTCATTGCATACAGTAATTTGATAGTACACTTGTTTTCTTTTGCTGTGCTAAGTTTCAAAAGTAAAATGTATCTTAAAATCCGAGTGAATCGTTTCTAAAACCACTCTAACTTGTCCTGTTGTAATTGATATCATACAGCCATGACATGGCTTTCAGGTTTTGACCGACATCTTATTATTATTATTATTATTTGCATTGTGCAGGCCTAAAGCAAAAATGTAATGCTTTGTTGGTGCGTGATATTGGGCCACTTCAGAGTCTTGGAGCCTAAGCACCAGTGGTTCACAGAAACTTCTTTGCGATTTCAGATATATGTTGTCTATAGTTGTAATGGAATGTGTCCTAGCTATAAAAGATGCTGACATGTAATTAAGGGGATAGACTGTTCTACTCTGATTTAGGGTTTTCCTGTCCATGGTAGGGAAAAGATCAATATAAAGTACAGCCGTTTGGGTCATGGAACTACCTCATCCCTGGTAGCACCCAAACCAATGCTGATTGAAGACCGTACTCAATTTTAAATGAGATTTTTCCTGATTTATTTTATTATGAGCATTAAAAGCACTTCACAATAACACAATCGTCTCAATCAAATCCTATCTCAAGGCCATTCTGGGTACGCAATTTATTCCTAGGCCAAGCACTACCACATCTGACTACGGAAATTAGCTAATCATGATCTTCAATCTAGGTCCTGAGTAATTGAATGGTGTTTTTAGCTCTGGACCATAATAAAAAATGTGCACCCACACAAGCTCTTGTACCAACTTGGTCTTCACTTGAGATTAAAAGTTTCCCAGGTTACAGGATCAGGAAAAATCCTATTGCCCTATCCACAATTTTACTCAATGTGCTGAAGTCCATGCACAATCCATACTTGTATATGCTCACTAAGAATCCACATCCCTGCAGCTTACAGCTACACTGTTGCTAAATGGTATCACAGAACTGAAGGTGGTGGCCTGTAGTCTTGTTATAGCTTTGGTGACGGTCAGCCTGGTCCCTTAAATTCAAAATGCTTACTAATTTAACTAATTGCTTTAGGGGCTCAAAAAGTGTGTTGTCTTCCGTATGCACTTGAAAATCTCTTGAAAATTCACGCCCAGACAGAACACTGATAACAGTGTCGGCACTCTGGCTTTCCGTCTGTGGGAGATAATTGCGATGTCATACAGTGGTAGTTTGCTCATTAGGAAGATGTTGCGGCCATGTTGCTTACCACTTCTCTGCTGTGGAATCTGATTTTTGTCTAAATAAAACAACGTATAAAGTATCAACAAAGCGGATAGTTTGCACGGGCATAGAAAAAAAAAAACTTGCATTATTTTTCGTTTTTATTCCAAACTCAAAAGTTGTATTCTTTCAATCGGTATTTCTTTGCCGAATTTTATTTCATTGCTTTCAATCAGAAATGGTTGCTTGATAATTCTGACACAAATCTGATTCCGCCGTAAGCAACGTAGCTGCAGTGTCTTTCCAATGGGAAAACTACCTCCGGTACGTGGTGACTACCCCCCACAGACAGAGCGCGACATCACACCGCCATCACACCGCCATCACACCAACATCACGCCGCCATCACACCGCTATCACGCCGACATCACACCGCCATCACACCATCATCACACCGCCATCACACCGCCATCACACCAACATCATGCCGCCATCACACCAACATCACACCGCCATCACACCAACATCACACCGCTATCACGCCGCCATCACACCAACATCACACCAACATCACGCCAACATCACGCCAACATCGCACCGCCATCGCGCTGACATCACGCCGCCATCGCGCTGACATCACGCCGCCATGTGTAGCTGTGTGGTCAGGGGTAGCAGGGATAGTGTTCTGCTGTCAGGACTGCAGAATGCCCCAGATTTAGGGGGATCATTCATGTACTCCTTTAGCAAAGAGGATTTACCTGTGGCAGGCCTTGGCAGTGGTCCCAGCATGTTGGCCACTTCCTCTTTTTTCCACTCGTCCACGGCCGTTGTTGACCATGTGCTGCTGTGCTAACCTGGTCCTGAAGTCCGTCCTCATGGCCAGTGTAGTGCCTGTGCCAATCTGCTGGTTTCTCCACACCATTGAAGTAGCAAAACCGTGACAACCATAGTTTTAGTTGGTGGAGCTGCCCTTGGCTGTAGCCTCATATTCCTGCTGCCTCCCCTAGTTGCTGTGACCTGTAAGTACAGCAGCCAGTGGTTGAAAATGGGCACTTTTCCTTCTAATTGTAGTTGAGTGGTTACAGAATGTATATATTTACCATTGATTCTAATGGATGGCTTTGTGATTTAGCCTATCACACAAACCACATGACACAAATGAATCACATGACAAATGGTTTAAAGCAGTGGTACCCTAACTCGATCCTGAGGACCCCCTGTGTATTCCGGTTTTCGTTCCGAACACAATTGGAATCCCAGAATTTTCACAAGATGTTAAATTTTCTTAATTAGGTGCTTTTCATGGTTAGAGGGATTATTTACCCTCTTAAGCCACGTTATGTCAGAAATGGCTATGCATGTCATGAAGAATAAAATTCCCATGTTTGTATTGTGCTTAATATACCATTGTGCACAACTAGGCTGCATAAAAGGAGGTAACAATGTTTTATGGATCTAATTAAAGGCTGTGGTTAATCAATATGCGTAATTAGGTTGCTGCACATGTATGTTTAATTTCCTTTAAAATGTTTTCCTTAAACTTGAACACAGTGTAGGTTTGGCTCCTTATTTGCTTGGTCTTTGAATTCTTCATGATCTACTAGATGGTTAGTTCTTAGTGTCCACACAATCAACAGTTAGGATCCTATTGATTCAACTCAGTCATTAATTTAATTGGTAAAAAATAATTAGCATTTTTATGTCATTGTTTGCAATATAGCACAAGAAGCACAATATGGACTTGGCGCGCTTAGCCATTTCTGACATAATGTTGCTTAAGAGGGTAAATAATCCCTTTAAACAGGAGAAGCACCTAATTAAGAAACATTAACAACCTGTTAAAACTCTGCGATTGCAGTTGCAGATGGGACAGCCAGCATAAACAGGGGGGCCCCAGGCCCGAGTTTGGGAGCCACTGCGTTAAATGAAGGGTCTGCTGAGACATCACTCACATTAGGATTGTGTCGTCCTGCTGACAGGTTCTGCTCAGAGTGCAGTCTCAGAAAGGTTATAAATGTTATTGAACCAGTTATTTATTTTCTCAAATTGACCTTGAAATCAGACAGACAATGGTTTCTAACTGATTAGAGTGAAAACTGCGAAGAATCACAACCTGTTATACTGGCCATCACTAGTGTCAGCTCAGATATACACGTGCACTACATGTGATCCCAGGGAGAAACTGTAGATCAAAGCAATGGATGATGAAATTGGAATGGCTGTGGTAGGGAATCCACTGAGTTCAGGGTGGGTGGGATGTTACCCAGTTCACCATTAAATGTTCAGTGGAAGAGGCTGATTTCAAGAACAATTTGAAGCAAACTCTGACTTCAACTTACTTACAAATTAGTTCTAGCACAACACGTAGTCTGAATTTATTTTATCTGAGTACATTTGATTATTGTATTCCATGTGAAATTACTTTTGTGGCCCTATATGTGACATTCCCATTAACCATGAAATGCTGTGTAAGTGTCAAAAATGGAAATAATTAGACATTCATTGTTTTCTCATTAAAATAACTGGCCAACATTTTTTGTGGTCAAACTCGAAATAAATATTTAAATCTAGTTTGTAGAACTCAAAACCACCACGTCTGGCTGTGGTTACCGCTTTCAAACTTTTTAATTGTGTGGCGGTTCCCTGGCAGTGCAGAATTCTGACATGTTCCTGTTCTAGTGGGTCACAAGTCACAACCTGGTCATGTGAACTGGGTCTAAATCATCACACTGGCTCTTGGTCAAAAGCAAAGTACAGAACAACACAACACATTCTTCACATCTGCAGCAGCGTCACTGCAGTTCTTATTTCGGCCCACCACAGGAGCTGCAGCATATAGACTTAGAATTTCATTGTGAAGTGTTCTTTTTAAAGTGGTGCCATTGAAACCGTTTTGAAAGCAGTCCTGAACCTGGATCAGACAAAGAGTGGAAAAGCAAACTGTTGAAATCTGTCACGCCAAACCCAGGCCAGTGTGGCATACTTTCTCAGTTGAAATGAAGTTAGCTGTAATGTCCGTGCAGGCCCTTGGCTAAACCGTACCCCCCCTCCTGTGTGCGCATTGAGAGGGAGATTATCTGGACCCGTGCCGTAAATCTGGGAGGCCGCTCATATGACAGGCTTGTTTTTCCTCTGTGAGAAAGCGGAGCCGTGGCCGAGCGCTGAGACTGCTCCCCGGGTCGGTGTCACGCTCTCCCTCGGGGTTCCTCAGTCCGGGGAACGGGGAGCCGGGTGTGCTGTGGGCGGGCGGGCGGGCGGGCGGGCGTGTCTTCACGGGCCGGGGATGCTGGGCTCATCGTGGCGTGACTGGACTTTTTGTCTCGCCCCAGGGAGAGCTTTTCGGAGAGCGAGGAGGAGCTGCGTGGCCTGGCGCAGGCCCACAGTAACGAGCTGAGAGACTCCCTGGTTGACATGTACAAAGGTAAGTGCCGGCTCTCACCCTGCCTGTAGCCTTCATGCGTTCCACAGCGTGCTTATTAGTGTGGCCGAAGGGTTTGGCGAGTAGCACGTAGACTTGTTTTCTCGATGTTCCGGTCGGAATTTATTTTTACTTTTTGATTTGACAAAATAAGCATTGTAAATGCTGAAATACTGAACTATAAACAGGTTGAATTGTAACAACAGAGATAATCCTCTGATACCTTTAATCTCAGTTTTGGGATTGCTCCTTTTGGAGTTTGAAGTGTTTTAGTCAATTTCTTGGGCTACTTGGTCACCTGTGCTTGAATTAGTTTCTTACAATAGCAGCTGTGTAACACCAGAATCATTGTGATTATTGAATTCCCACTTGCCAAAGGTAAGCACAATGGCCTTTTTATTGCATGGTCTTATTAAAAAAGTACAGATGCGCGGATGCTTTTGGTTTCTATATTTCTAAACCTCAGAGATCGTATTTGGTTGGACGCACAAAGAATATTATGCCCTGTAAGGACCATTTGAATGCATGAGTGCCTGTTAAAAAAGGAAGTGGCCTAAGTTATGTGGATACATGAAATCGAAAACTTGGTGGTCTTGGTACTAAATTGCATGCACGCTACTTACTTGGGCTCTGTAACTAAATTAATTTGATATTTGATTATTCTGTTGTATTCAACATTGAACATGCAAATCAGCAAAATCAGTACTTCCCCACACATAGAAAGCTCTATTTCTTTGTGTGTACATAATTATTCCAGTGACCTGCATTCACACGTGCTCAGGCAGGAAAAATATCAGAATATCAATCATTTGTTTTTTTTTAATGCAAGGCTGTCCTTCATGAATATTGATGGGAGAATAAATTAAATTAAAAATATAATTTTTTAATTAACATGCATATAAATACTGATTCAAATAAACAATCTATAATCATTGTAGAATATTAAAATTATTTTATGTAATTTAATATTCTGATTACTAGTTCAGACTTTAAGAAGACTGTTGTTTTGAATATCTGTAGTAGCAAATCCCCATTAATTGGCATTTGACAAAACCAACATGCAAGTTGTGCAGAAATGAAGATGAAGACCAGGTAGACCATTGATAGCCACTGGAGGGCAGACTTATCATTCAAATCAAGCATTCTTGTGCACGCAGCGACTTGCCTTGAATACGTGTGTTACACTTGCTCTCAAAGACTCATAATAACCCCCCATATAGCAAAGATGGGGACTTTCTGTTCTGTAGAAAGTCAAGCATGGAATGTTTCAGTTGGAGGTATTCTTTGCTACACAGTAAATATGCTGGATAGAGTGCTGATGTGGGCTTTATTCTCAGAGAACGCAGTCCAGTCCTCCTCAGACTTCTTGAAATTAATATTGGCAGTTGCTCTTTCCTACAATTTAAATGAGAATGCATCTGATATATGTATGTATATTAATGTGTGTGTATATATATTTATATATTGCAGTCTGTTAATATTTGGACAGTGACAGTTTTATTGTTTTGGCTCTGTACTCTCTGTGCATTGGATTTGAAATGAAACTGTGAATATGAAGTTAAAGTGAAGCTTGTCACAGGGCTTAACATTCATTTTTGGTTTGAGGGGGATTTCTCCCCTTTTGAGAAACATTTTGGGGGGATTTAAAAGTAAAAATTGAGTGAGTGTTAGGTGATGGCAGAGGAGGTGGTAAAAAAGACATGACAGACAAAATTATGAAATATGCTAACTTTGTTTTCTTTTCTGTTATTGCCATTTTACTTTATGTAGAAGTCTAAAGGTAAAAAAAATGGCCAAACCCTTTCCCTTTCTTCATGAGCTGCTTTGAAACTACCTAAATAACATAAAACTGTTCAGGAAAACTGTCCAGGATAACCAAACACATTTTGTTAAAAAAAAGAAAAGATAAAACATAAATACAAATATTGTACAGTACAGTACAAACAGTTTCACTTTGAATGGTAGATTGAACAAGTAACGTTAAAAATCAGTTGTATGGGTTAGTGTTTGTGGCTTGTGATCACACGTTCACATAGAATTGCGATCAAAGGCTGACACACCGTTTGATCACTGCAGTGACATTTAATGCCATCAACAAACTACGATTTCTGTCCATTTTGCCCTACCTACCTGAAGTGTGTAGTCTTTTTTCTCCCATTTCATGAAGGCAGCCGGCACACTTCCACTCAAACTAATTTACTTGGAAATGGCCTGTGCAGCCTAAAGAACAGTGCTCACAATTATAATTTCGATTGCACAATTAGGCTATTACTGAAAAGTTTCATCATAACTGTATCAGTGGGATTTCACACTTTATTGCTGACATATACACAGGATTTATAAAATGCAGTAGGCCTACATGCGCAATTCGCTCAATCCCACGCTGAATTTACAGCCCTGCGGTCAGCTTTAATTTGGGCATATTTTAATCCATATTGGGTGAACCATGTAGCCCCTTTTGATACATAGTCCCCCGCCCCCCCCACATTATGGGGGACCAAAAGTATTTGGGCAATTGGCTGCTCAGCTGTTTCTTGGCCAGCTGTTACATGATGATTTCATGAACAAGAAAGCTAAAAGGTTGAGTTTATTCAAGGTGTGGAAATTGTATTTGGAATTTGCTGCTGTTTTCTTTCAGCGTGAGGACCAAGAAGTGCCAATACCAGTAAAGCAGACCATCATGAGGCTGAGGAATCAGAATAAATTGATTTATTGATTTTTGAGTTATAGCCAAAACATTGGGTGTGTTACAATCAACTGTTTGAACTGTTTTTAAGAAGCAAGAATACACTGGTGAGATCAGCAATAGCAAAGAGCTTGATAGATAACAGAAGATCACTATAGTGACCAAAGAATACTTTAAATTGCAAATAAAAACCCCTTTTCAACTGGGGAAACGATTACAAACACTCTCCAGGATGTAGGCATAGTTGTGTCAAAGTCTAAAATAAAAAGACTACACCAGCATAAACTCTCTGCAAGTTCATAATTCACTGCAAAATGTAAACCACTGGTAAGCCTTAAGAACAGAAGTTCTTAAGGTCAGGTTAGAGTTTGCTTAAAAGTACATTAAAAAAGCTGTGGAGTTCTGGAATAAACTCCTATGGTCCGATACAATTGGTATTAACCTCTGCCAAAGTGATTAAAAGAGGAAAGTGTGGAGAATGAAAGGAAATGCTCATGATCCAAAGCACCCCTGCATCTTTGAAACATGATGGAGGTAGTGTTATGGATTGGGCATGTGTGGCTGCCACTGGAACTTTTATTAATGATGTCACTGCTGGTGAGTGTGTCTCTATGACAGTCTGCAGTGAGGTGGTGAGTGTGCCTCTGTGGCAGTCTGCAGTGAGGGTGTGAGTGTGCCTCTGTGGCAGTCTGCAGTGAGGGTGTGGTGAGTGTGCCTCTGTGGCAGTCTGCAGTGAGGGTGTGGTGAGTGTGTCTCTGTGGCAGTCTGCAGTGAGGGTGTGATGAGTGTGTCTCTGTGGCAGTCTGCAGTGAGGGTGTGAGTGTGTCTCTGTGGCAGTCTGCAGTGAGGGTGTGATGAGTGTGTCTCTGTGACAGTCTGCAGTGAGGGTGTGAGTGTGTCTCTGTGGCAGTCTGCAGTGAGGGTGTGAGTATGTCTCTGTGGCAGTCTGCAGTGAGGGTGTGAGTGTGCCTATGTGACAGTCTGCAGTGAGGTCTGTCTATATAGTATGCATGCATTTGTCTGTGTGTGTGTGTGTGTATGTTTATGTGGTATATATGAATTTGTGTGTGTCTATATGATAACCAATGCATTTTTGTGTGTCAGTGTGAATCTGCATTTGCGTGTTTGAGTGTGTGTGTGTCCATATGGTATACATGCATTTGTGTGTGTGTGTGTGTGCATTTGTATTTCAGCACACACTACAGGCCCGTTGAACTGTGAGCTGGAATGACAGTGACTGCCAGACATTAACCCACCTCAAACTGTGAAACACTTTGTCAGTCCTGATCTGTCTTGCTTGTAGGTCAGTTTAATTCACAGTTATGAACCTTTGGCTCATAATCTCAGTGTGCTGGCTGTCAAAGCTCTTAAAGCTTCTATTTGCTGCTGACAGACAGTCATCATTAGCAGGCTGAAGAAGAAATCCATAATGCCTCATACAACAAGAAACACTTTGATGTTTGAATCAGAGTCTGTTTTATACACAACCCAGTGGTCCAACTTGCAGGTGTCAAATCCCATTTTAAAGAAATCTTTGACGGAAATCTACCTTGAGGATTATTGCACATTAAATTTAGATTAATGTTAACTGGTCTCATCCACTGTAAATCAATATTTACAAGTAATGAGGAATGACTGAAGCTCTGCAGTGCAAAAGGTATTAATGTCAAAGTAAACTGGCAAGACCAAATTTGAGACTGTTCATCAAAAGTGAAAGAACACAGCTAACTGGCAATACCAAATTCGAGACTGTTTGAGTCTATCAAAAGTTGAACACAACTTTCTAAACAGTGATCTTTTTATTGGTCTGTCCAGGTAATTGAAATGGGGCATTATTACGGGGAGTATGCATATATATTCCCACAGAGTATCCTGAGGAAGTAAGATGATAATTAAGGAAGAGCAACATGACGGAAACCAAGTAGCCTGCTCCCTCTTCCACTGCCTTCAACTGTCTCTTTGGCTGTGTTGGCATGCACACTTATATAGAAATCTTTACCTGAATATTCTAATGTTCTGATTATGCCATGAGTCATGTAAAAACCTTTGTTTAATCACTGTAACCTGGATAAGCCAGTATCCCAGTTGTCAGGGACCGGTATAAGACATCTGGTATAGTCTTCTATTAAACAATGCTGAGTCATGTAATTCTAATTACAGTGCTGATATAAACAAGCCAATGAGCTTGGTAATCATTAGCATAATTCATGGATATGTGGTAAGATTCTGAAGAAGAAATGGTAAATGTCAGAGCTGCCACAGAATATAGGGGTCCAGGGCTGGTTAGATTTTTGAATTTTTTGAGTGTGCAACTGCCCAGTAAGCTTTAGCTAACCCGGAACTGGGCTAAAACAGGCACTGCTGAGGTGGGCCAGATCTGGGCTAAAACAGGCTAATTTTCATTAAGAAATAAGTTACTACTAAAAACGGCTTACACACTGGTCATCCAGCAGTGGAGTTTGATATCGTAGACCGGTCATTCCTAGCCTACATACTGCTGTAGTTTCATGGCACATTTTGCCTTGACAGTGTCTCTCAGGAAAGGGGTTCCTGGCCTACATCTCCCATGAGCAACCTGGGCTCCTACAAACAAGCCCGCAGCCTGCTTTAATAAAAGAACACCATGTTCCTTGCAATTACAGCTCCAAGAAGAGTCAGCAGTACCACTGACGGGCATAACCACTGTCAGTCCATGTCTTACTGCTGAAAGCACTATATTCACACCTCATTCAAGAAAGTGTTGAGCATACCATAAGCGTATCACACAAAATAACTGATTATTTTCAAAGTGCATAATATAAATTCAGTAAATAATTGTTACTGAGCCAACAAAAATTAAGCAGCTCTTTATTATATTAATTATCTATCTATAATTATCTATCTATCTAATTATCTATATTAATTGAGCCAGTCAGGACAGCTTCCATTTGAGTACAGGAGGCTTTAGCAGAAATACATTTTTTAACTCTGATAACCATGGAATGTCCAGTTAATTGCACTTGCACTGAATTGCTTCTGTTGCTCGCCTGGGCAGCGACTGCTGCTCATTTTGAGCCCAGACCTGGGGAGCTGCATGTTTCAGCCCATTTACGTTCTGGCGGCTCAGAAGGCAAAGAAAAGTCATTGTCAAATTGGAGTGTTTTTATTTTATTATTGGCAGAACTTTTTCCCTCACAATGAGGAAGTTGAATTTGTATATCAAATTAATGTTCCTTATGCTGTAATAAGTTGTACTAAACATTTGAATTCAAGGTGCCAAAGAAAACATTCAAAATGAATGGCTGCATTTTAATTGAGAATTTGTCACATTATACATACTCAAACAAGGAATGGAAAATGTGAATTACATGATCACGTTATCAATTTCTTTTTGAACAAGATACAAGCACACAATAAGAAAATAAAAATGGTAAACCCATCTATTACATATTCATCAACCAGCTAGGAATTTCTCTTTTTTTTTTCAATATGTTACAGCCAAAGAATATATTCATGCCTTACAACAGCTTCCAAAACTCGGTCCTAGGTGCTGATTTTTGTTCTCCTCACAGTTGCTAATTAGACAATTAGGGCCATAGTTAATAAGCATGCTGCAAATTACTGCCAGAGCTGCAGAAGTATGCTTTGCCACATCTTTTCAGTTAAGCGGGGTATATGCTGTTTATGTAGACTGGTTATGTAAATGAGCAGAGCCGCAGTGACTTCATTTAAACGCACTGCTGGTATTTAAGACACGTCTTGCGCATTGCAAGAATTCAGGGGAATGGAACGCAAAAGAAAATGTCAGTTCTCCTCTGTGGAGCTGGGAACACTGGTTGATGAAACTGCAGTCATGCGGTGTTCCAGCGAGAGGACAGTCTGCATGGGAGATAATCGCGTACAGTAAATTAGGGAGCTTCGCCATGAATGTGACCCTTCAATAACTTAATGTACATTGCAGCTACCGTAGCCATTTCAGGTTTTTACATGTGCAGTTCAGTCCACTACCACCTCACAAAGGAATGGAGCAGCGTGATGACCTTTGTGAGAAATATTTCCAACAGTTTTTGAGCGAGCAAAGTAAACACCTGTTCCGGACGTTATTTTTCGGGTATATGGTTTTATTTTTATTTACAAGAAATCAGATCCTATATCATTTAAATAGGTTACCTGTCCTTGAAATGCTTTTTGGGAGTGTATTCTTGCTGGAATTGGATGCTAGGTGACCAAAAAACATGATGTCTTTATACATGTAACAGCTACTACAGTTATGCCGTCTGTGAGATACTATGGCAAACAACATGCTTTTTTGCTCCTATATATTTTTACAGAAATGCCATCTAAAGAGAAAACGAGAGAGTTGGTACACAGGGAGGTCATGGAGAGGGCTTCAGATTTGGAGATTATGGATAGTGGATGGTGTTGAAAACCATCTACATATAGTGGCCTTTTGGGGAGACCTTAGACATTTTAAATGTTTTTTTAATATTTATTAAAGAAATTAATTTTACTCCTAAATGTGTTTTCTATTTTTTAGTTTGTTCAGTGTTTAATGTTAAATGTGTTCAGCTAATTTGATTACTGTGTTGACAGCCTCATTTTCTGGATGCTCCAAGTGATTATTGGAAAAAAACAGGCACCTGGTCACAGGCATTTATATAAGCACACAGCAGACTGGTCTGTATGGTAGGCTGTTTGCTTTGTAAAAGCTTACCTTTCCTCATCGATTTGGATGGTACCACAACTCACTTCACGTGAAGTTGCTTGTGCGTGAGTGTCTTTGCACAGCTTGCTTTTCATGAGTGAAAGCCCATTCTTTATAATCTGATGATGTGCCTGGTCGCACATTTCTATTGGAAATGTGTTTTCTTGATTAACATTTTTTACTGTTATGATTTACTGTAATACCTCATAATATACAATTATTCCACAACTTTGTTGCAATCATACCGACTAGGTGGTCTAAATGTAACATCAGACTGTGTGTATTTTGGTTTTAAATGTATCTGACTCGATCAAATTACAGAGGTAATTGAAATTTCTAATGACTACTGATATGTCAAAGCTGTTTTAAATAATATTTCATAGTACTGGACTAAATATTTTCTGAGCAGAATCCAAAAACTGTTACATTTATGGCGACTCTCCTGTACTCTACCATGCTGATGATGTCTCCTCGTAAGAATGGCAACTGCCCCTGTGGCAATCTGTTGCTGGAAAGAAGTTAGGCCTAACACCTGCTTTTCCCAGACGTTAAAAAGCCGGCGTTACTTTTGCATCAACGTCCACATTGCATGATAAATCAGCCGTAGTAAGTCATATGCATACATTTACATTCTCTCCTCCCATATTTTTTCAGTCAAACTTCAGAATGCCTAAAAATACATATGCATAAATCCAAATACACAGATTTTAGGGATGCTAAAATTTCCCCTCATTTTACCAGCACAAACCTCTGGTTTTGGCACCTTTGTAAATATGGAAAAACATTGTCTTGTTCGCATCTATAAAAGCCCTAGTGAAGAATGATTTACCCTCCTGAACTTACATTATGGCATAAATAGGTTTATATATGCAATGAATAATACATTTTTCACATTCACATCCAAGGACTTCAGGTCAAGTAATACATTAAAGTAATTTCATTACGTTTTTTAATTGCTTCATTAATAGACTAAGTGAAAGCATTGGGGTCCTAACTGCTGAAAGTATGGTCACTGAAACTGTACGGTGAAAACTGACTGAGCCAGAGCAGTGAACCTAACCTGCATTATTACGCAACAAATGGAAGTACAAAATTATGTTAGAACTTAAAACACATGTTCTCAGCCAACTTCATTGGTCAAGATATTGACTGTGACAAAAACGAGCATACACAGTGTGTACCAAGAACCAGGTGTACACCCCAGTAAAATATTTTATTGAACTCAATATGTCTAGTTAAGGCAGTGCAGTGGGTTAGAACCAAAACCAGAATGTTATAGGCTAGTTCCACCAGGAATTAAGTTTGACAGCCCAGCACACACACAACCAGCTCATTTGCTCATCTCATTTCCTGAGCCTTCGGCAGTACTCCAGGTAGTTGGTAATGAGATGAGTACAATTCAAATGAGGATGAGCTGGTGCGTCTGACAGGCCACCATGGAAGCCAAGCAGTCTGAAGGGCTTTCTGAAGACTGTGAAATCTGCAGCTTTGTTATTGTAGCGGTGCCAGCTAAAACAAAGAAGTAAGCCCTGTATCAACACCATTTTCTCGCTGGTTGACAGTGAAAGTTCAATATATATAAATATATATATTAAAAATCTCAAAATTAATGTCAAATTCAGAATCAGTGTATTTTAAGTATGCCCTTTCTCCTTGAAGAAAATCCACTGCCATCAGGTATCAGCACACTGTCACAGGTGGAGCTGCTCTATCAGGTATCTGCACACTGTTACAGGTGGAGCTGCTCTATCAGGTATCAGCACACTGTTAGAGGTGGAGCTGCTCTATCAGGTATCAGCACACTGTTAGAGGTGGAGCTGCTCTATCAGGTATCAGCACGCTGTTAGAGGTGGAGCTGCTCTATCAGGTATCAGCACACTGTTAGAGGTGGAGCTGCTCTATCAGGTATCAGCACACTGTTAGAGGTGGAGCTGCTCTATCAGGTATCAGCACACTGTTAGAGGTGGAGCTGCTCTATCAGGTATCAGCACACTGTTAGAGGTGGAGCTGCTCTATCAGGTATTTTTCAAAACAAACTTGGGTAGCACTTTACAATAAGGTCTTATAAATTGGCATTAATTAGTGTAGTTGTTAATGTGAGTTAATGATGTACACATTCATTAATTAATCATGAAATGTGGTTAGTAGTTAACAAATACATCAACTAATGTATTAGTTATATGATGATTTATACATTAGCAAAACATAGGATAAACTTATTAGTTGATCATTAACAAATACATGAAAGTAATATTTATTTATATCCCACTATTAATTGGCATTAACTAATGTAGTTGTTAACATGAATTAAACATGTACAAATACATTAACAAAGCTGCATAGGTTAACTTTAGTAGTTGTACACAACTACACCAGTTAATGGCAATTTGTGACATTTTCTGTGACATTGTATGGTAAAATGTTACCCAAACTTTTTTTTGCATTTCTCCTATGATGTTTTTCCAATTCTCACCAAATTGAACATGCATGATCCACAGCATCTCCCTGTGTTAAATTGTGAAGGGAAATATTTCCAAAAATGGCCCCAGGACTGTTATTTAAATTTAGAAAAAATAGCTAACCATGCTCAAAATATGCATATGGCCCAAATTTACCTTGGTTGAATAAAAGCACAATTTTGTTCTTGATTTTGTCAAAAAAAGAAACAGTTTTCAAGACCATCATATTTGTAGAAAACATAATATAGCCTTATATGAAGGTGCAGGTAATTGACATTGCAACTGCTTTTGTGTGTGTGTGTGTGTGTGTGTGGAGGGGCTTTTATGGTTGGTTCGCAGCTACCCTCAGAGTGCAATTATTATATTCTCTCTAATATATTATATCATTATTTTGTTATATTCCATTATATTGCCATCGCCATAAGTTGGGCTAGATGTAGGCTAGCACTACAGTGAATGTACAAAAACTGTAATCAAGTACATGCCGGAATCAGGTGACTGTCTGTGTACGTGAATTTGAGTGGTATGCGTGGTGTAACCAGCTGTGGTTGAACCTAGGTAAGATATCCATTAGATTTTTAATTTAGGAGAAGTGTGTTTTCCTTGTATTTCTCGTCACGCGAGCACTTGTGGGCAAGAACAGGATAGGCAGAAAGGCAAGGATGGGCAGCAGCAGACAGTGGGGGGGGGGGGGGGGGAACTCTTGCTCCAGAGGGGCAAATGTGCTGGTGCTCCAGAACCACTAGCAGCTTATGTGTGCATGTGCCAGGCTGGGAGGAAGAAAGTACTGGACCTTGCACACTCTGCTTATCTCCCTCTCCCATTACAGTATGTGCGCATCATCAACACAACTGTGGCATGGGGGAAACTAAATTGTTGTACAATTTTGTTTGTTTTTTTTGCAGAAATATCTGAAAGATACAAATTGCACTCAGTAGTTTGTGGCTCACTCTTGGTGCTTGATCCTCAAAATTGCTGCCTGCAGCTTTTATTATTATTATTATTATTATTATTATTATTATTATTATTTGCAGCTCAGATCATTTGCATGGGAGCTTTTGATTGAGAATGTGATTTTCAGTACACACATTGACTGCTCACATCAGGTATGCTGGCACGAATTGAGCCTTAAATTTAATCTTTTCATACAAGTTATACCCCTGTCCTTGCTTTATTAGCATATGGTACAGTATACACCCAGTGTGTTCCCTAGCTGCATGCTATCCTGAGGGTCATTGTCTGTGAGCATCTGCACAAACCGTTGTAACAGGGTTTTGCATCTTAGAGATGAACTTGGCTGCGCAAACCTTGGGTGTTCCTCTCACTAACTGGTCTGGGGTCTGACTTCAAAGGTTGACCCACCCACTACACCCAAATAACAAACTTGCAGACTCTTCCTATAGAGATGAGCCTGTGATGCCCATAAGCAGAGCTGCCACCGTGTGCACTAGCTTTGTTCTTAGCAGGTGGATCGACCTCTGACCTCAGCCTCCCCTAAAGACAGGAAGCGCAGTGTTTAGTCCGGCGATGCTGAGAGCAGCTGGCCGAGGTGTGTTGGCTACAGTGTGGTCTCTGCCTCCCAGTCCCTCGGGTGACTCTGAATGCATCACACGCACACGCACACACACACACACACACACACACACGACACATCACAGAACCATGCGGCACACTCCCGCCACATTTGGTCTTCCTTGTGGGTCCTATTGAACTCCCAAATCCCTCTAACAGAAGGCCGTGTGGCCTTACTAGCCATCCTGCTCCCCAAGTGGGTGGTCTCTCTCTGTCTCTCGCTCCCCCCCCCCTTGCTCCCATTCTCTCTCATTCTCTCTCCCTTCTCGCTCTCTCTTTCTTGCTCTCTCTCTCTCCCTCTATTCTCTCCTGTCCCTTTCTGTCTCTTTATCTCTCTCTCACTCTCTCTCCCCTCCCTCCCTCCCTCTGTTTAGAGAACGGTCAAAGACTAGACTGTCTGTGTATTGCTTCTATAATGTATATAGCCCTTTTCCTGAATACAGAACTGTCTGTCAGTTGGAGAACATTGGCTTGGGTTCAGTTGTCCTTGATCTTGATTTTTGGCTAAATCTGCACTTTTTTCAAGGGAGACAGTTTCTTTTCATAAATCTTGCTTTTCCATAAACCTGCCAAACTTAATTTGTGAAGAAAATGAAATCTTGATGGCATTTAATTGGGAATAATATTTATGTTGCTTCAATCTAGAACACAATTAAGGACATTTGAAAGTAATTTGTCTGTTAATATTTTTGTTTATTTAACAGTTCTTTTCCCCTTGAGCCTCTTTACACTGTTACCTCCAACCTGCGTTTGCCCCTACACTTGCACATATAATAATAATAACGATGCATATATAGTAATAATAACGATGCACATATTGTAATAATGATGCACATATAGTAATAACTACGGTGCATATACAGTAATAATAATGATGCACAAATAAAAATTATTTTTTAAATAATATTGAATAATATTTAGGTCTGAATAGTGTTCACTGTGTGAACTAAACTGTGTTCTTGGCTAGAAATAGCTGCACAAAATAAGTATTGTACTTTACTGAACCTGTGTTTAGCAGTTGTCTATGACCATGAAATGCGCTTTTTGTACGTCGCTTTGGATAAAAGCGTCTGCCAAATAAATGTAATGTAATGTAATAATAATTATGATGCATATATAGTAATAATAATGATACATAAATTGTACATAATAATAATGTGCACATAAGTAATAATATGTGTACGATAAAAATACATAATAATAATTGTGCTACAATATATTATATAATAATAATGATGCCTATACAGTAATAATAATGATGCACATATAGTAATAATAATGATGGGCATATAGTAGTAATAATGATGTACATATAGTAATAATAATGATGCACAATAATATGGTAATATTCCCTGTTTCATATATGAAAGATGATACTGACTGCATTTACATGCACATGCAAATTTGTATTAAACTTTAATATTAAAGTATTATGACTAACATAACCCATGTAAACACATTTTTTCCAATATCGATAACTCCAGCAAACCGGTTCGCTGTCTCAGTTATAAGGAAACGGTATACTATAAGACAGGAGGAATTTTTCACTGTGAAATTAAATATTGACTCATCTTATAAACACAGATAAACATCTTATTCGACATATGCCTTCTGCCTGATGAACTTTCTTCTGTACATGGGCCTACTACTATTTTGCAAGGAATCGTACCCAAAAACCTCACATTTTTGCAGCTCTGGTGAGACGTGCTTCTTTCTCTTGGTAATACAGACATGAATATTATACCGTTTATAGATGGAAGGAAGCACCACAGAAACATTACGAATCCTGCAAATTGGAAAATTGTTGAGGATTCCTGTAAGAATGATTGTATGACATAAGCCATTTGAAACAACAAAAGGTAGTCCAAATGTGAGCACTATGATACTCTGATTAAGGTGACATCTTGGTCATGCATATTAAAATTATTTGCCGAAATGACTAATTTCCGAGCAAATGGGGCTCAGTACAGTCCATGTCCAATTCACATGTCCAATATGCAAATTACTGCTGAAATTTAGAACAATGGGGATTTAGAACATGGGCTGTGTCGATGGTGACACTTCACACCAGTGGAGCAATAGATTCATATTCTGCAGTTAGCCTAAGAGAAGAAACTTCAGATGGGCATTGATTATTTCGCTTTAAGTCGCTTTAATTTATTTAATACATGCAAAAAAACGGAAGGGCTAAAAGAAGACGATATGTTCCTCTGCCCAATCAGACGAGGGGAGGGTCAATGCCATTGGAACCACCCATGTGATATTTTAGACCAATTGCGGCAATTTTTCTGTTAATGTCAGAGTGTGAACATCTCAGCTAGTTTGGCCAGGAGGGCCGAAGTCAGTGTGGAGTTTTGTTTTCTCCGCAAACGCTTCATTTTTATGTCATTTAAGTCACATGAACTAGCCAAAGTTCATTTGCACAGCAAGTATACATTTAGCTTTAGACTTTGGGTTTGTTGCACGGGCTGTGATATCCCTATATTATTACTGCAGGGCATTTGCTGAGGTAGTCGGAATAATTCTGGAATGTTGACTTTGTAGCTCCACCTTTTAGCCTCTAACTGACATTGGAGTCACCTGGGGGGCAGGCTGGGGCATGCGCATCTCTCATCCCCCTGAAAGGCCCTTTATTTGGAGTCGTGAAGTTCAGCTCACAAAAAAACAAATAGTCCAGGGGATTTACCTAACAAAGGGAAATATGTCAGTCGGGAATGCTTGCAACGCTGAAATAATCGATGTGTACGCGTCTTTCGCAATTCTAAACTTTTCCAGATCGATCAACGGCAGAGAATGAGCAGGGTGCCAAGAGGGTTTGGGGCACTCTTCCTCTTCTCTTGAGAGTATCCAACTCATCAGCAAACATTTTCATTGGTCAATGGTTGATTATTGCTTAGGCTGTGTCAATATTCAATACATTATCTGCTATTGTACTTTAAGTGTGAATGATAAATTGTCAGTTTTGTTTTCCGTTTACGCTTATAAAAAATTTCTCCGCAACATGAATTCCCTTTTGGGCAATATTTCATTGGGGGAGCAAGGGGTATGCAGCTTCTTGGAAAGCTGTGAGGTCTGGAATAATTACTCGTCTAAACATCTGCTGCAACTTATTAAGAATCACAGGTGGCTCTAGTGCCAGCGGTATAAACAAGGACCCGAATCCAAATCTTCTGGGTTTGTACTGACATCTGTCGGTCTGCCGCTTGCTTATTGCCCTGTCACCCAGTCATGAGTGTACAACATCAGCAGGCTGTGTCTCTCCAAAGGAGTGTTTTATATGATGTTGCTCATGTACATGCCCTCATTGCCATTAAGGTGCTTTAAAGTATGCTATTATCCTCGTCATATAACTTGTGTAAACAACAGTTTTGGCAGCCTTCATAGTTATCCAGTGACACAATGCAGTCACAAAAGAAAAAAACCCCATTCATTACAAGCTGTCGTTCTGTCCTTACCTTGATGAGCATGACAGACAACTGAGAGGGACACCTAAGTCTAAGTGTCAGGGCAGTCTGAATGCAGGCCTAGATGTAGACCTATGATAGAAATTGGGGGTATTTGTCAGTGTTAGTATTAGGACAAATGCATTGGTGAGTTCAGTATTATGTATTAGTATATACTTGTCAATTCAGTATTCATTGTCTTAAAGAGGTGCACATGGTAAGAAACAAAGCAGCCATTTACATTGGGAGTGAACTCCAGGTGAGGTCAGACCTGAGTGAGGTCAGGGTTCTGTGTAGGTTTCCATAACAACACCCAAGGAGGGAAGGTCCGCTTGCTCCAGCTACCCATGAGGTGCCTTCTGTCAACATGAGCTTGCTGTCAACTAACCTCAGTTTGTGTGGAAAAAGTGGTATCTCACATTGAGTTTCAGAGCGAATTCTTATCCAGAATTGATAATGAAGTTTGCAGTGATGAGTATGGTTTATGAATACAATAGGGCATAGGGCATCAAATATTTGGGCGAAAAATGGGAAGAGCAATTTAAAAATATATATATTTGAGGTCAAACAGGGTACACTGTGTTTAGAGTGCTCTCACATTAGAGTGATATCAGATTGTAGTGAGATCAGATTAGCAAGAGATCAAAGCAGAGTGCTCTCAGATTAGTGTGTGCTCAGATTAGAGTGCTCTCAGATTAGAGTGCGCCCAGATTAGAGTGCGCTCAGATTGTAGTGATATCAGATTAGCAAGAGACCAAATCAGAGTGCACCCAGATTAGAGTGCTCTCAGATTAGAGTGCGCTCAGATTAGAGTGCGCTCAGATCAGAGGTAGTTCAGATTAGAGCGCTCAGATTAAAGTAGTCAGATAAGTTGTCATGAGGTAGTTCAGATTAGAGTGCACTCAGATTGAGGCGTAGTCGAGTGACTCAGATTAGAGTGCGCTCAGATTAGAGTGAGCCGCTGATCCAGAGTGTGCTCAGAAGTGTGGAATGGAGGCGAAAGGGTGTGCTGATGCCGTAGTGCCTGTAACCGTGCTTTGACCTCATTTTTAAGGAGCCCCACCCTTACAAGTTTCTGTTTGGTGACTAATGGCAGTTCTGACCCAACTTGCTATGTTGCGCAAGCCTGTCGGTCACAATGAAGCTTTGTCTGGCCCTGTTCTTTCTTGAAACCTTTCGGTCAATGTGTGTTGATTTAATGCTGCGTACAATGCAACACCTAAGTGTTCCAGAAAGTCCTCCACATGTGTAAATGCCAAGAGAAAGAATTCACAAATACCCCATTGTAATTCTACACATAACTCAAATCTTGTTTTAATGTATATCCCAAACTCTGTCCTACAATCCACAAATGTTTTTCGCCAAGTGTAATGGGTTGTTATTGCAAGGAAGGTCTAAATTAGCCAGTTGGCATGATCTTCCCCAGAATGCTTCTGACGCACTAAAAATGAATATTGGTCTGGTATTTACTCACAAACTTCATAATTAGTTGAATCAGTTTTACACATATAATTGCATATAATGTAGTAGAACATATTTATTCAAATTTTTTGAATGATCTGGTAACATGGATGAATGGCCTGTTCATGTCTTTATGCTTCATGTTCATATTTCCTATAATTCATTGTCACAATTCCTTTGATAAAAAACCAATGAGTTGATGAGTTGTTGTGTTCAAATTAAATTTATTTAAACAAAATTATTAATTAATTGTTTTAACAAAATAATCACTGAAACCAATAAAATGTTGGTTTTGGTTAAGAGATTAGTTGAAACTAAAACAGAATACAGAATTCCTGTGACCCCTTTGGGGAATTTCTTCTGCACCCTGATATTGGATTTAATTGTTCAGATTCTGTTATCCAGGGTGAGGTACTTGACCAGAAATATTATACAATCTTAATATTTAGTTTAGTTTTAATTGGTCATGTTAAGCCATGTATCTCTTGTTCAAACAATAAAAAGAAGAGATTAATGGAATTTTACTTGAAATATGTTTTTTTTTCTTCTTCAGAAAAAGCTTGTCTACAATGGGTCATTTGTGTGAGCAAGACCCCAAGATAAATATACATGTAATGTATGTAATATGCAAAGAATATTTAAATATGCTTCCTTATATCAGAGTAATTCTTATTAAAAATGATAATCCCATCATAAAAATGGCAACACCAATCACAGAAAAATACTATGTTAACATTTAAAACATTTCAATATTTGCAATGTTGGTGAAATACATGGGCATGCTATACTGTCAATTCATAGCTATTTTTTAAACATTAATGATTTATATTATCAAAATCAATGTGAATTCCTTGCCACTCCTCTTCAATAACAATGTAAAGCTAACTAGCTACTTAATTTATGCAAGTTACCTGCCTTTTCTTCTTTAGCTAGATAGGCTGATATAACATTAAGGTTGCAGAACAGTTAAAGAGAATACATACTTTTGCAGTGTTGACTTGGTAGCATCTGACATGTTGATATAGTACATACAGGACTCAATTCTGATGGGTACAAATGTAGTCAGTGTAATAAGCTAGATATACACTGCAATTTTATAATTGCAATCATTTTTATTGTAATAATTGTTGATCTATATACAAAAACAATGACCTTCACAAAATATGAAAATTATTTCAATGATTAATCCCCCCCTAAAAATTTGACCTCAATGCTTTAGACATATAATTAGGTTGTAGTTTTTGTTAAGTGTTTTTGCATTATTGAATATATTTCCTTATTTCAGACACCTTGTTAATATTTAAATACTTTACAAATTGCTTTGTGATACTTGTTTTAAATATTTATGGGATCATTTTTGGAATATTAAATCAAAATTTAAGCATATCTATTTGAGTGCTGTTTGGAGGAATATGTATTTTTTTATTAAAATATTGAACACAACTCCTTTTGGATTAAGTTTAGAATGAGGTCTTGAATCTACTGCTTTTTGAATGTTTAAAAGACACTAAATTTTAAATGCAACTGAAAACCAAGTGAAACTTTTTTGTTTTGAAGGTTACATAATTTCTTTGTCTTTAATTTTACATAATTAAATCTGTAGAATTTTACAATTAATGCACCATAAGATGAAAGGAATCTATCTGAAATGAATTCCATAAATAGCTGATGCTACAGTCATTATTCTTGTTTACTTTACAGAGAAAGCCTCTGTTAAACCCAAAGCATAGGATGTACGTGTGATGCAATTCAAATATGCATGTAACTGGATGTGAATGACATTAATTATAAATCAGATTATCTGTACTGTATTTGCTCGTCTGTTAGCTTAGCTGATAAGAAAGATTTGTCTTTAATCATACAACAGTATTTGAAATTAAACAAGCTCTTTAGTCTCTAGGCCTATATTTTGAAGGGTTTTGTCGCAAAATAATTTGAACAGGCCTGGGTAACTCTGTAATGAACATGTTCAGATCAATGTTATACAGCTGTACAAATTGCATTCAAACACAGTGCATCCAAATCCAGTATTACTAACAAATACCGAATTACACATTTCTGATTATTGCAGTGCCAAGAATGGAAATGTATTGTTGTAGTTATTATTATTATTATTATTATTATTATTAATAATAATAATAATTATTATTAATTATTATTATTATTATGGTTTTGTTTTTTAATTTGAAAAGCAATACCCATATTCAGTATGTGGCTATTTTGTAGGAATATGATGCAATTCCTATTTTACTACTTTTTAATGCATTTTACTAACTTAAACTCTTATTAAATAACTAACTTATTATTATATCTGAACCCTAGGGGAGGATCACTAATGTTTCTATAATTGCATGAAACACACTTGCACACCAGTCCTGAGTCAAATACATACAGTATATACTTTAAATCTCCAGAAGACTTGCCTGCGCATCCCTGAAACCTTTCAAAGAATGTTGTACTAACCAAACGCATAACCATATGAAAGAAGAATTTTTCTTCTAAATATGGGCAGATGTTTCTTTTAAACTTGTCAGTAATGTTCTGGAAATTTCCTTGTGTTCCTAGGGTTTTGAGAATAATAATGTATTCAGGACAAGGGCCTCCCTCTGGTACAGGTTATTCAACATTAACATGGTCACCTGTCAGGCTTTGGCACAGCCATCCAGAACAGTGAGTAATGGCATATTGTGCTGTTTCCTGAACATCACATAACTGTGAAACCTGGTTTCTAATTTCACACATTACAGGTGTTACAGGTCACTGCCATAAAGAAGAGAGAGAGAGCTAAGGTGCAAGCATGCCTGGAGGAGCAAGTGGTTGATAGTTGGGGTGCAAACTACGGGGGGGAGGGTCTTTTAATTACACAGTTGCCTGAAGGGATTAAAGGCTTTTAATCTGGGTTTAAATATGGAGTCACAGATATTATACACACGTGATGAAACAAGTCATTTTATAAGTTGGGTGTAGGTTGAAAAATGCATTGCTTGTAATCAAACTATTTGATACAGCAGTACTAGTCCATTTAGTACCTTGAAGTTAAGAAGAATTTTGAATGATATTTAATGGAAAGTAATAACTTTTTTGGAGATAGTCACATGAAGACAGATAATGTGTGGATTTTTTACTTTCAGTAAGTACAGCAACATTCTGGACAATTTGTAGACGCGGACAAATTACAGTTTAAGTTGGCAGCCAGTTAGACAGCGCACAAATAATCCAATCACAGTGAGATGAAGGCAGGAAATATTTCTGCACTGCTGGGAAACCTTAAAGGTTTTCGGTCATAAGATGGAGGGCTGTCTGTCTTGTTTTGGTTATGTGAGATTCCAAATAGATTTTTTGTATAATTCTGCATAACAATATGACCTCTTTTCTTGGAAATCCATCCACTGTCAGGACATATCCAGCTACTGATAGTTATAGTGGAAATAGTGGAAATTCCCAAGCAAAACAGCTACTCTAACTGAGGAATCATGGGAATGAAAAGACATGTGATGACAGTTCAAACAGTGTGGAAGGCATCATTACTGATAATATAATTCTGCTGTGAAGATCTGTATGTGAGAGGCATAAATCTGTGATCCAGAAACAGACCAGAAGGAACTCCTGTTTCACTCTAGTAAGACTGGGGGAAACCTAAAATCTGACTGAATGCTAATAGTCATATCAGTGTATGGGACATGACCATAGAGACTGACATTGTCAGCCAGGCATTGTGTAAAAATTGATGAAGTAATGAATTCCACTCTACCTCTGCCTCTGCGTGTTTGGATGGGAACACAGCAGGGTGTACTTCAGGGTTACGATGAATGCCCTTACCTTTCAAAGCAGCTGCTAAGACCTACAAAGGAGTGTTTGTGGCTCACATAACAGTAACATAACAGACATTTATCCTCCAGAAGTCACAACTGATTGTTGTCTTAGTGCCTTTCAACTTTTTAACCCAATTATAACAATAAATTGTAATAAACACTGTTAGATTATTGTGACCTGTTCAGCAGATAAGGAAAGGGTGGGTGTGTATCCTGCGGTCATTATTGTTCATATTCATAAGACACATCATATGTAAACCATTCCTTAGGCGTCGCTTGGGTAGAACAGGTTGTCCTGTGCAGACATTGCGCCTGCTGCTCAGATTGTGCTGTGTAGTGTTGGACTGTGCTTTCTCCCGATACGTTCGCTTAGGCCTGGCTGTGTAGGGAACCTTCTGTAAGTGTGCCCTCTATTAGTTTAAAATGGTGTCTTTTTCATTTTATATCACCTGCTTCACGGCTTATGTGGTGGAGCGTCTGCCTGTTTTCTGAACACGGTAAAGTATGAGAGAATACCGGATCATTTCTGACAGAAAGTACCTGCTGCGTATGTGGTCACAGATGTGTCCCCTGTGAACTCACTTGTGTGTCATTAATGGATAACTTTCGAGTTCTGTTCTTTTATGATCATTAAGTTTTGGAGCGCACTTGAGTTCAATGCTTCAATAGTTAGCACATGTTTTTTCCTCTCAGAAGTACATAAATCCAGGCTATATAGTCGTACTTCATGACAGACCTCACATCTGCGCTAGGATTCCTTGTAGGCTGTGTAAACACCTATTGTTACATACCAACACCGTCTATCTTTGCTGAAGTGGTGAAAAGCAGTTTGCTGTTACACTGAGGCGCTGCTTCTGCCGAGGATTTGCGCTCACCTTCATTTCAGCTGCCGGATCTACTCCCGGCATCGTTAAGTTGCGCTAAACGGACGGACGCGGCGAGCGGGAGTGTTCCATTTCCTGAAAGTGAGATTTGCCTGATGGGATACGCAGCGCCCGATCTCGGCGGGCCCGCGGGGGGCCCACCGCCCCGCAGCTGCGCGGCGCCGGCGGCCAAGGGGGTAGAGAGTCTTTGGAGGCTCCCGCCCGGCGGCTTCCAGCGCCCAAATTAGTGGGATCCGCGGAAAATGAGGCACTCATCCGCCAGGATTGCGCGGGTCACACCGCCGCACCCCCCGCTAATACCCGCGGATCAGCGCGTCTCATCCGCGGGATGGCGGCGCGGGCGGGTCTCCCGGCGGATGTGGAGCGCCGCGCGTTCCCTCCCCGGTCGCCGTGGCAGCGGCGGCGGCAGCAGGCCCAGCCGAGCGGAGAGCTGCAGGTTTCTGGGATTGAGCTGAGCCGAGACACGTTTTACTGAGTTCTCATTTTCATATGGAGGGCATTCAGTCACTCTGGTCCACAGTGTCTGCTAAATGCCTGAATATAAATGTGTGTAATCATCGAATCTGAAAATACATGACCAATAATCAGTAATTAATGTGTGTTGATGGAGTATTTAAGGCCAAGAGGTTCTTAAATAAGCGACACTTATGTTTGGACATCCATGTTCCCACTCTAGGAAAGGCTTGTGTATGTGTTCAGTATGCTATTTATGCTATCTATAGGATTCACAGGAAACATGCATCCTTGACAGGGGCAGAATCTTTAGCCTGCTGTAATGGCTTCTGGCATTTTGGAGCCTTGGCTTTCCTGGTAGAGTGCTTCTACCAGTGTGCCTCTGGTTTTAGAAAAACAATTCATGGAGGGAACCTTCTTCATTCGTGTGCTGTGGTATGGTCACTTGGATGCGAACCACTGTAACAGAATAGTGTTTGAGTGGAAACGACAGCTTATGCATGACTGTCGTTGTCTGAAGATATCAACATTTTACAGTGGAGGGCTGAAGGAGCAGCGCTGTGTTTTGCCAGCCATTTTGTGCCAGAATGTTCCCCACACGTATATAAGGTCTGAGTGAAATGGTATAGCATTTCAGTTGAAATGGCTAAATTGTGGATAACACCCAGTTATCCAGCATTTAGATTGTTGCTAAGCGGGTGTTGGGGATAATGGACATTTGCAAGGAAACAACATTAAAGGGGCATTATTTCGCTTTACCTCAAAATTGGAACAAAATATCACCGAAAATGTATTGGCCTGTGTATCTGTATCTCATTGAAATATGTGCATCACCATATACAGAGCAGACATTGTGGCTGTGGCCAGTTATACCTTGAAGATATATGCTGGTATTTCCTGTTCAAATAAATAGCTGAAATAAAAGTTCTGTCCCAGAATTGGTAGCAGTTGACTTTGGCTGATCACTGTGTTGGTTGTGCACTGTTTGGGGAAGTACTGCATGGTGGGAAAATATGCTTGTCAGAACATGAGTGTGTATCATACATAGAGTGAGTGCAGAGTGTGTGTCATATAGAAACTGCGGCTCTGTCCCTGGCCTTTGATGAGATAATACACACGCTCAGCCGCTCACAGTTGTCCACACACATTCATGCTCTGGCATACACACATGCGTGCACTGACATGCGCACACACACACACACACACACATATACTGGGATACTCTCTGGAAATGGTTAATAAGACAGAATCATTATTTATAATTTAAGTTTACTTAAGGCAACATTTGTTGTTCTGTTTAAGATGAAAACAGGATTTAAATAGAAATATGGTTGAGTCAAAAGTGTAAAGGTCAGTGTTGTTGTACAAAGGAGAACCTCTGAGTGTTTTTACGCAATGCTTAGAAACTTTTGTGAAAAAAACCTCATTCGACTTGAATTGAACCAGGAAGGTTAAAGCTCCTTGTGGTAAGGTTGCGGTTTGGCTTTAAAGCTGGCCATATAAGGTCTTCAGTGTGTGGTCCAAAAAAAAATTCATGTTAATGAACGAAATGTTCTGTTCTCACACATAGCCTTGCTCTTTGCTTTTGTCTCAAATAAACCTGAATACCTGACGGTTGAAAAACACTTGGAAGGTGTGACAGTGTGGTGAGGTTCTGCACCAGGACAACATCTTTAGAAAGTAGGCTGTCCCTTTACATATCACATGACCAAAAATGTAAGCACTTGCAATCTAGCTATTACCAAATAAGTATAATAAGGTACTGTGATGGTTCTACAAATGAGTGAGTTACCATTTGAATCCAGCTTTGAATCCAGTGTTCTGAAATGTCTGGACATGAGGCGTGTCAAATTTGCTTAGTGAAGGTCTTTTTTTCCTTATGATAGTAAGTGGACAAGCCTTTAAGTTATGCGATGACCATGCAGAAGAATCGCTACAGGCATGTGACTACAGGAAATAGGAAGTTAATGAAGTTGAGGGGTGGGAATGAAAACAAAATTGATTTTCTCAATTCCAAACATGTTAGGTGGATTGAATAAAGAGCAAGGGAATAAAACACCCTTTTATCCCATGGAAGTAAAGTCCCTACTTTCCTCTGGCATATCTGAAACCATCAAGATATAACTTAAAGAAGCATTAAATCAAGCAAGCAGGTGCCGCCCCCCCCCCCCCCCCCCCCCCCACCACAAGTGATACAGTTTTTGATCCCATGTAAAAGTCTATTTACACACATGAAATGAATTCAAATGGGCATTTTCCAGGGGTACCGTAAGCACGGCGTACAATTAAACCTGATTTAAGTTTCTCTCCAGATTAATGTCCGAATCAAAATTCATAAAGAATGGGGAAGACGTGAAGCCTGAGCTGGAGGATTGGCGGGGATTTTATGTGAAGCCCATTTAATCAGGATAACACTGTTATTAATATTCATAAAGTCAGCTGGAATACAAATGACAGACTGTGGAATCTAGAAACTTTTGCCGTGCGAATTTATTAAATGCAGCTTAAAAAATTAATGGAATTTAGTTTATATTAGGGGGAAATGAAAACCCTGGTATTGGTTGACTGAAATTGGACTTAGGCATTTCTTTTTGAAGAATTCCATCTTTGACAGACTTCAAAGGCATTTTCAATGAATGCGACGCATGAATGGTCATTTAAAAGGATTTAAAGACATTACGCTGCAATAATTGTACATGAATAATAAGTAGCCCACAGAGGCAATTAGCTCAAAGTCTACAAGGCCAGAATATGAAAATCACAGAAAGACAGTAAAGGACAAAGAAAAGTGAGAAAAGTTTGAATTAAGGGATAAAGTGGTTTTAGCAGGCATATGCTGTTTTCATTAGACGGATACAGCTTTTACATTCTGATTCGAACAGTAAATAAATCCCTTTGGCAGCGGGTTGCATGCAGTAATCTATTTATTTACCTCCACTTGCTGATTTTCAAGCAACTTGGGAACAATATTATTTGATTTTTTTAAATGACTTCCCCCATATTTTTTAACAGAAAAAATTAGATATGGGATCTCAACCCGGACTGTGATCAGTGCAGTTTTTGTGTGGGCGGGAGCAGTCATCACTGAGCTGATTAAACAGTGGGGTGTTGCTGTGCTGACCATGGCCATAACCACAGGGCCAGCCTCACTCAGGTGTTCTCAGGTGTTCTCAGGTGTAGAGCATCTGAATAGCCTCTCCCCAGTTTAGTTTCAGCACTGCGGGGGGTGTGGCAGAGCCACCAATCACAGGACAGCTTTCTGTCCCATGGCCTTTGGGTGGCAACAGCGTGGTCACATGTCAGGTGTTTTCCACCACAGTCAGGGGCCCGCGGTGTCATAACGATACTGATGAAGGGGGGGGGGGGGTCTGTGGTCATGTCTCCGAGATTTTAACAGCTTCTCCCCCCTGATGCTGTTGCATAGTGTGTGGATTAATGGAGCTGGGGGTCCCAAGCACTCCCCCCCCCTCACCCCCAAACAAAATAGCCTGAAACATCTGTGTGACAATATTCTTGGCCTCTTTCTGTGCCTTTTTATCTCTTTGTTGTCCCGACCAGCTGAGGATGGTCTCTTTGTTGTTCCCAAATTCTGCTCAGCAGATGGGAATGCTCTCTTCCACAGGAGCTGTTGGGGATCATGTGACTGAGTGAGCGTAAGCCTCTTCGGTGTGGCTTAGCAAATACCAGGGCAGCAATATGACCTGCGATGCGAGCGGGTCGTAGCCGCCAGGCCGGCTGCTGCGCTGTCTGGCAACTTCCTGTTTTTAGCACAGGAAGGCCAGGTGGAAAGGAGCTGTTTATTCATCGCGGCGACGCTGGCCATGGCTTAACGAGGAGAAACGCACCTGTGAGCCTTTTCGTATTCTTTCATCAAGAAAAGAGACTTCCTCTTTAAAATGGCCATCAATGTCTTGATTATCTATGAGAGAAAAGGTTAAGTTCCATTCATTTTTATTAAACTTCTCTCGTGTAATTTGCTACAGAGATTGTGTCAATCGGTGAATCAATCAAACTGTATTTGGCAGAGTTGCCTTTGCAAGCAGTCGCTGCAGGGCGCTTTTCCGAAAACGAAGGGAATGTGAATAGGTCAGGCTTGTATGTATTTTCTGTTTTTCTTCTTCAAAGCTTTTTTCTCATGTTCGTGTTAAAGGATTACTAATCTCCACAGCCGTACCTTCCAGCGAAAGTCCTCCCTCCCCAAATACTCCCCGAAAAAAGACTAGCTTCTGCCTGGAGTCTATGGCTGGGATTAATGGAGTCCTGTGGCTTCTCCCACAAAAAGCCAGTTGTCTGTTCACGCCTCAGTGTGCCTGAGAGAATCAGGGTGTGAGCTGTGTGTGCTAGCTTACAGCGCAGGGATAACGTTCCACTGGCATCTGCCCCAGGAGTCACCCCCCTGCCACTCAGTCGCCCCGCTAGTCAGAGAATGGTTTCTCTCTCTCTTTTTCTTCTTCTTCTCCTCCTCTCCCCCCCTCCCTGGCTGTCTATCTTAGTTTTTTCATCCCCTTCATCTCTGCCTCTCTCCTCTGTCGTGTCCCTCTCTTGCTTGGTGGAGTATGATACTGTTCCCTGTCCATCTCTGCATTGCAAGTGCAGAGCTTGGCCACGGTCAGCTCCAGTCTGTTTGCCCCAGAAGCTGAACTGCATTTTATTTTCTCAAAATGAACTCCTTATATCTTCTTATTAATTTTGTGGGAATGTGGCCTAGGCTCTGTAGGCTATCTATTCTAGAACACTCAATAGCGCATGAATATGGGCGTTTCCTATATAGAACGCATTTTCCATGTTAATCCTTTTATCATTTCATTCATCTTCCTGGAGTAAGCTTTTTTGGGTTGGGCAATATTATCTGAACATGGAACATTCTGTATGAGAAATTCTGCAGAATTCCCCACCCCCCCCAAATAAAGAGGTGAGAATACATTTTCTTAGAAATATGGCTGGTTTCTGCTGTAGTGTATGAATGGGCCCCACTGTCTGGCCTGAGCTGGCAGTCCTGCTGGGCCATGCCCTGTTAGCGTTAGCATCGCCCAGGGAAGGGAGGTTTTCAGCATGCTGGGATTACAGCTTCTTGTTGCCACTAGCAACCCCCACTGGTTGATTGGGTGGCTGTCAGACTACCTGTTAAACTACACAAGATGTGTCTTCCTCAGACTCATGACTGTGCAAACTAGACCTATGTGCATTATGGTGTGAAGCAGCAGCTGACACACATGCCCTGCTGATGAATACATTTGGGCATTCCAAAGTGGGAGAAAAAGCAAAAATGGTATTTTTATATGACAGGTGGTTGGCATAAAAGGATGAATAATGATATTCTTTTTGCAAATATCCATTCCATGTCTCTATCAGTTTCAGTCCTCACATGTTGTGTCTGTTCATTTGCAAAAGATATGCTGTGCAAACAGAGCTGTGGGTCACAGTGATACAGTATGCAGTTATATATTTTGGTTTACAAACCTTTGAGTAGTTAAGTGTAGGCATATGTTTTTAAACTGTTGTTCTGTAATATTCTATTATAATTTGGGCTAGTTTATATATAATTGGGCAATTATTAATACATGCATGGCTCCTGTATTAGTTAGCACATATGATACACATCGCAGATATATTTCAGTGTGTTGTAAGGGGTTACTCCCAAAGCTATCCCCAGGCAGCTGACATGGACAATTTTACCACATCAAAGTCCATATGTCTTCTCAACTTCACCAGTAGAGGGCAGCCTTCTCCTGCATGTAGTCCAATGAAAGGAAGAGGCTGCGACTCCGAATGTCAATGTTTCTTCTAATTGCTCCCTGTCTATTTGTTGCTTGCTTACGAATTAACTTGCATTTATGGAACTAAATCGTCCCCATCATTTAATTACACCTGAGGAGCTGAACTTTAATTGGTGGCTCCTAACAAGGATCTGATCTGGCTTGAGCAGTATTAAATGGCTGTTTACTTTCCTGATTGCTAAAAGCATTAAAATGATTGCGCAATGGGATTATGTTTTGTTAATTGCTGGCATTCATTAGCTTGGTAAACGGTGAGGTAGAAGTGATTGTACACTGCGGATAGGATAAAATGATGACTTAAATCACTATTTCATCCAGCAAATTAAGGCTGCCAGTCTTGTTTTGCTGTACTCCTGAGGTTATTAAAGATGGCTTTCATCCGAGTCCCCTCAAGAACATATTGACAGGTTATAATTAATACTAACCTTTTTAAAGCTAATATACAGTGGCTGCTTCCAATGAAATGCATTTTTCCTTTTAAATTAATCGTAACCTCCCTATATATTTGCAGCTAATCCCAAAGTCAATGAGGAACTGAAACAAAGATTACCCTCCCCAGTAAAACAGCACAGCACAGAGAGCGCATCACAACTCAGGTAAAGGCCCCGTGCAGCTCATATTACCTTGTTTGTGAATAAAATGTTCACCCACACATGGAAATTATAAATTAGATTTAGCAGACGTGAATGTATATTAGCGCTCATCAGAGGTGATGGTTATTTCGATATGAAATTCCTTTGTAGAGCTTTATTTTCTAAATCCTAAATTACGTGGATTTATGTTACTCGGACTAAAAATAAAATCGGGCTTATTGGCGTATGTTTGTTCGTCTCAAATTTTTTGTTGAATGCAGAACCAAATTGGTTGCAAGTACAATTATACGTATTGTTTCCATGTTTTGCCATTAGCGTTCCTTGTTTAATTTTCAAATCTTTGTGTATTTTAACACAACCCTCCTTGTACCTGTTGTAATCCTGATCCTTTGTTCAGTGTTTGATGAATCTTGGAAAAAGACACCTTCATCTTTGCGATAGTTACAAGCAGGGAGAACAGGGGCACATTATTGTTTTTCAGTGGATACTAAGCAGGTGAATTGTTTGTGCGCAGACAGCTTCCAGTAAAGGATTTAGTGCGTAGTTCCATTGTTTTTTGATCAGGTAGGGGGGCGTAAGCAATATCCTTTAGAAGACTATAAAGATGTTTAATGAGCTGCAGTAAATCCATTTACAGTGACATTATACATAAGACTATTTGCTGTCTGCATTCTTGCCTTATAACAGCCCACCTGGCTAATCATTAATTGGCAGCTCAGGCCAGCGGACATGTTGTGCTGTTTGGGGTAAAGAAGAGCGTACTTTCTGGGCCGTGCTTATCTGTTCCATCTCCGCCCAGGTCCCTGGAAGCCGTAGCAGGCCCATTTAACTGTACTGAAGTGTTCCCCTGGAGACCAATTATACACTCACTACACTAAGCAACAAAAAAAAAAAAGGCTGCCATATTGTGAAGCCTATTCTGTAAAACACACATCACAGTGATTTCACCACCTGGTCCGAGTGGTCATCAAATTAAAGCTCTTTGGCTTTAATTTAAATGTAGAAATGCAAGCTATTGTAAATTTGCAATTTCAAGTGCAATGCAGTACAATACTAAATTGTTATTATTATTATTATTATTATTATTAGTAGTAGTAGTAGTAATATTATTATCAATTATTATCAATGTTTATTTCTAAAACGTATTCAATGTAAGATGTCTTGAAACAGAGGGTAGATAAAAATAATCATGTTTTTCTTTTGAAATACTTCTTATAATGATGGTAAATATTAACATTTACATTTATCTAATATTATTTATATATGTGATTGGTGTTTTTGTATATTAAGTAGAGGCAATAGGCTAGTGTGCACGTCCGACCCAATTTGGACTCGGGTGCAGGCCAAAATAAACTAAAAGTGAGAAAGACAAGGTGTCCGCACACTAAAATGTATGCTCTCACATTTATTTAATTAATAGGTACATTTATTAATGCAGCTTATCGACCAGCAAGGTCGTCTTCGTCACGCAAAACCTCATTGATATTGAAATAGTCAATTACCATTTTAACTTTAAGCGTTTTCTTCTATCATCTGTTATGTCTTGATTTTGCCTTCACACATTTTTATTTTTTGGTTAAAAATACTAACAAATAATTTGTATGTTACGAGAACCTGTGTGTTACAACAATAAGTATATTTCGTTTTTTTTAAAAAAAAAAACAAAAAAAAAAACATCCATTTAATCTTTTGCGTATTTTAATTTCCGTTTTAGAGAGCTGGAAGCAAGTTCCACCACGTTGTTAGGTCGAACGGGTTCAGAAGCACTCGCTGAGGATCTGTCTAGAGGTAAGAGATTTCAGGGATTTACATCAGAACAAAGCAAAGCTTAACGGTGATACTTCTGATACTACTCCGTATCATTAGGCTACTGTCGATCAGTGCGGGTCCTCTGCCGTTTTTCGGACACCTGCTTTTTGTTTGTGGGACCTCACGCACCGCAGTGTGCATTTTCCACTGAATATTAGTAAACATACTATATAATATAGGCAACTGTAGTATGTTAGTCATACTGCATTGCATTATTGAGATACATATATTTGAAATAATTGGAACCTTAACATATGATATGAGGCGACTAAAAGTTTTCAAATAGCAGGTACCTGTCACCACACGGTGAAATTTTTTTATTATTAGCTGGGGCCGTGCAGCTTACATTTCCCGAATGGAAATGAAGTTCATTTGAGCGCAGCTTTGATTTTTCCCCCCCTAAGCATCCATGCATGTCCGGCATGGATAGGCTAAATACGCAAGAGTCGTGTGCCTCGTAATCAGACAGATATAGGAACGCACGGTTACTTGTCCTCTCGTGGTTAAGTGTTTGGCCGTTTAAATGACATTTAAAAAATAAAATAAATAAAAAACCTTCCTGTTTACTCGCTTACTGTTGTCCAAGCGCTGTTCAGGGCGATACATAAACATTTATTTACATGTGTAAATCACCTCCGGTCATGATGTTATTCTGCCATCTAATAACTTTACCTAGGCCGTAATGATATGGCAAAGCCTGTAGGCCTATTTAGATAAACTGGTTGGAATGACAATGAGAGATAAACAGAATATTTACCCACCCTTCACCAAGCGCTGCTGATATGTAAATTTATTCAGCTCCCCTGCACAAATACACATTTGGGCTGTTGCTTAAACACTTCAAGCCCTGCTAGCCAAACAGTTTTTAATGACGCCCGCGCGATTATTAATGGGTGACATTTGACGAAAGCCGCTTGAAGCTTCGGGCTATCAAGCGAAGCGTGAGGGACTCCAGAAAGAGTCGTTCGCCGAGCTGCAACGTCTCCTTCAAGCGAATTGACTTTTTCCCACCCACCATTTACCAAGTTAAAAAGCGTTTCTCCAAGGTGCCTAATCTTTGGGATGATTTTGCTCCGTAGTGAAAAGGGACTCTCCCTCAGCTTTCCTCATTTTGGGCTGTCTGCTATCATTAAACGGCCTCGCCACACAATTGTGAGTGAAATGCAGCTTTAAACGCGCACGTAGCCTATTTGGCGGCAGTTAGCTTTGTGAGAAGCTCAGTAAAATTAAAGTAGTAACCAAGGTCTATGTACAATGTATCTAGAAAGTCCCGTATTTGCCATGCGACAAAGGGGTTATATAAGTGTCTTTGGTGTTATTATTCATGGTTGAATTTGGTGTTTGCGCTGGTGAGTCTTACGGGGGAATACTAATAACTGTCATCAACAATCCAGAGAGTAGAGCCCTAGCAACAAAGCTATGAGGCAGACCTCCCTGATCTCTAGTTCAAAACCTGACCTTTTGCTAAATAATTGTCACCGCTAAGCTGGAGCTTTTGGACGTAGTGGCGGCAGTGCTCACGGCCCCAGCATCAGATTGCATTTATTAACGCAAATTACTCCCCGCGTTTTAAAAACGTTTGAAGCGGCGATTCTGTTTAACTCAGCCTTGTTTGAATTCAACTCTATTTGAATTGCATTGATGTGGAAGCGATTCATCTGATTTTTCTTAATGTATATTTTATAATGACGGGGACGATGGCTAATTGTCCATGTGGCTCTTGAACCTGGGGATTTAAGTGCCTCATATTTTAAACGAGATAAAATAAATAGTAAAATCAAAGCAGGTCGATTGCAGTGTACCCTAGATGTCATTAAAACTGATATTAAGGTGATATTTGCGTTGATATATATGCATTTATCTTAGCTTATCAATGATTATTATTTGGCTGTACTGTATTTCATTTGATAATTTGAAGCTCCTAACCGGTCTGTGTTTGAGATGGAGGCAGTAAAAAAGAGAGCCAAAATTGTGTCGCGTCTAAGGCAGGGGCTTGCGGAGACCTCAGTAAGCATGCCAAGATGACAGGCCCAAGGGTTTGACTCATGCCTGGAGTCTCTCTGGCCAGGCTTTCAACAGAAACATTGACAGAGGACGTTTGTTTTTCCTCCCCTCAGCCAATCGAAAGGTCTGCTTTCCCTACTGAAACATGCCCGGCTTTACTTTCTGAAGAGGACTGAAAACAGAAAACGGACATTCGACGCGCTAATATTTCATTAGCCTTTTGCTCTCGATTTTTTTCCACCCACTGAATGTACAGAAGCAAATGTCAGGGTTACAGAACATGCAGCACGTCACAGTTCTCTGCTACAGTTTATTTTCTTTTCCCAATTCTTTTTCTACCCATTCTTTGTTTTAAATCTGACTTCCTTTTTTTTGTGAAAATATGATATTGAACATTTTAGCCTTGTTATGCTAATTATATGTTATATGCTATTAATGTGAAGAATGAAAGCACGTTTAGCAAGAATAATCTGCAACTCATACAAGACACTAGTTAGTAAAGGCAGGTGGGGTGAATACGTCCATGCTGTGGTGTAAGAAAGGGGAAGGGGTTCATCAGCTGTAAGTCTATCTCCCATTCAGCCCTCAAAATACAGCAACCCCCCGCCCACCCCTTTCCAGGGGGTCTTTTTGTTCCACAGACCAAGGTTTCCCTGCTGTCCCACTGTGGGGAGCCCAGAGCTGCGAGATCTGTCCTCAGTCCTGACTCCAGAGAAAACGCGCCAGCGAAGATGATGGAAGAGGAGGAGGAGGAGGGTCATGTGGCGAGGGTTGATGTCCAGGCTCAGGCAGAGCTGGAGCAGGACGCTGGACCTCTTCGCAGGCCAATCCTGTCCCCACGGGACCACAGCGAGCCCTCGCCAAAGAGGTGAGATCGGACTCCAGAGCCTAGGACAGACCAATGAGAACAGGAGCTCAAGTGGGCGTGGTCTGTGTCTCTCCTTACAAGGCACCTCAGTCTGTTATGGGAGAAAATAATGGCTGGGGAAAGTGATTGCTTTGATGACCAGAGAACTAAAAATACAGCCTTGTATTGCTTTGCTCCAAACAAAACACTTCTCTTTCAAAATCATACAGACCTTTTCCCGAAAGCCTAATTTATTTTGAGTGCCGAAAGGGCGTACGTATTCCCTAATAAGTTTAAAAACAGTAAAATAACAACAGATGCATTTTCTGAGATGGGTGACCTGTACGCAAGGCACTTCCCGTCTGCTTCAGCAGTTTTAGCAGTGGCGTTACGAATCGGGTTAGGAGGAGCTCACAGCCGAGCAGCCTGAGATGGAACACGGAACAGAACTCGGCGCTTAACACTGTTATGTAGCCTTCCCTTACCCAGGAGTCCTTGCCCAACCCGAGACCAATTCACTTCCTGCTGGCTTCGAAGTCAGGGGTGCGGATCCCGTGGCCGTGTTGTTAAACGGCAAAGTGCTGACCTTTAAAAGCTTGGGATGTCAGTAGCTTTCGTGTCAGGGCTCACACAGTCAACCTGTACGGTGCATCGATCGGGAGGAGAGATCTGTAATGCATCGATTGGGCACAGCCTTGTTCCATGTCTGCAGCGATGCGTTCGTTTCAAAGAAGCCGGGCACGCCTTCGGCCTCTGTAGTCCTCGGTCGGGGCGGAGATGGGCTGCTGTAATGTGGCAGAGGTTGGGTTGTCTGCTGAACCCATTATTTTACACCAGCTACAATGCTTATGCACTAAAGTGCCTTGCTCAAGTATACAGTAGCGTAGTGCCCAGCCAGGGACTTAACCCTGCGGGCTTCCTTCACTGCCGTGCCGCCCTGCCATCTCAATTTCAACTGCCCATGCTGCCACCTCATCGTCATGCCATGTGGCAGTAAGGTATTGACCATTGAAAGTGGGAGTTGAGTTTATTTCAAATGCAGTCTGCTGAGGGTTGATGCGATGCGCCTGAGCGGCTGCGCGCTCCCCCCAGTGTCTGTGCTGCGACACTTCTCCTCCCCGACACCCTACCCCCTACCACATGTGCAAGTCTTCGAGTTTTTGTTGTAATGTTTGTAATGTTTGTAATGTTTTTATGATGTTGCTATGTGCTGAGGTTTTTCTTCGTTTCAATGAAACGAGTGCCCTCTCGTTTCATTGAAAGGACTGTTTTTTTTCCTCCTCCTTCCTCCTGTTCTCTCATTTCTCATCTAATAAGTTGGCGCCGCAGATGGCTGCCTCGGTGTGTTGACCAAAGCAAATTCCTCGTATGTGTAAATGTACTTGGCAATAAATTCGATTCTGATTCTGATTCTGATTCTGATTCTGAAATCACTTTGCTCACTGAGAGCCATGTGAGGCTCAGTCTTCTTGGTTGCTCATTATTGAATAAGAACAGAATCAAATTCCTAGATTCAATGAATTACTTTTTTTTTTTAATTAGGGAATACATTGAAGTAATAGTAACACCTCGGAATTATAAGGGTCAGTTGTAGGATTTGCCTGATATTAAAGTAAATTAGACTGGGCCGTACAGTGGATGCCTGAGATGGTGTCCCTTGCGTCTTTGATAATTGCCTGAAGACGAGACTCTGATCTGTTTGTGCTGCCCGTCCTTGAGCATTCTTGTGCAAGCTGTCTGATGGCGCTTCCTTCTCGCAGTGCACGAGAGGTCCAGGGTAGTGCCAACGCAAGCGGCTCCTTTACCTCAGCGAAGCACCCGCCGGTCCTGGATAAGGAGAAAAACATTGCCTTCCTGCTCAAGGAGCTGGACTCCCTCAGAGACCTCAATAAGAAGGTACAGTGAGCACTGACAGGGCCTTTGGGGGTTACCGTGTGAGGTGCTGCGTGTCCTGCCAGTGGTCAGAAGGTCCTGGGTTTTAGAACATGGCATGCGTATACGAGCCTTTGGTGGAATCCCAAGTGTGTGAAGTGACACCGTGTCAAATTTGAGCTGTACAATTGGGCATGATTGCGTAACTTGTTGTAGAAAACCTGTTCTGTGTACCCACAAATAGAAATTCTGTCTGAAATGAAGTGTGTGCAGCTTTGTTTGGTGAACTTCTTTTGACCCTTGTAGTGCATCTAAGAGTAAAACTCATATTCAAATATGCTGGGTTAGTCTAGCGTTCAGTGTGTTCTAACCGCTGCACAGCACAGTGCTGATTAACGAAGATCTGTATATTTGCATTGTAGAACCTGAAGCATTAAAGAGCTGGAAAGACTGGTTTCCCCTCTACCCTTCCCATTTCAGTGCAGTGTAGTACAGCGTGAATGGAGTGTACGCATTTTTACGTCTATAAATGCAGTACTGGCACCTCGACCGGGGCTCTGCTGCAGATTTCCCTTCAGCTTCAGGTAGGGGGCGCTGTAGTTGTCTATCCACTGTTGTGAGCGCTCAGCTCCGCAGTGGAGATCATTCTCTGTAGGAGCTAGAGCTGGCAGCGTCTGTGTTCCTCTTTTCTCCTCTTGTCTAACTTTGCTGTCAGACGTTTGCTGTGATTCATTGACTCTAAAGTGCAAAGGCTCAGGAGATCCGCAGTGGTCTGTCAGTGGTGAGCACGTCTAACATATGGCCAGCAGCTTACCGTCAGGCCTTTGATTTGAATGGTGGGGAAGATAGAGGGCTGTTTGTCCATTTGTGTGCTCTCTTTATCCCTCATAACGAGAGCTTCTTTTCTGTTGCTAACAAGCCAATGACAGGGGCAGTATTCTTGCCCGTCTGCAAGTTTCAGAGTAACTCTTTTCTTGTTATTTGTGAAATAGCACCAGGTTTGAAGCCCTTAGGTCTCTCACCATTTTATCCGTCAGTGTAATTCACTCAGTTTTCCGTGGGAAAAGGCGGTCAGTACAGACTTTTAAAAAATGTGCCAAACCATACTCAGCGCCCACCTGTGTACCCTGGTTTCGTGTGGACTCCAGGGGCTTTGGTTTTCAAAAACGTCTCTTAGAAATCCAGTGCTTTCAGAAGCATGGGGGCTGCTGTGGAGCCCTTCCTGTATGGATGACAGGAACCGGGCGTTTCACCAGAAGGTTGCAGGATTGATGTCCAAGTGGGAATGTACATTTGATTCCCCCGTGCTGTTATTTGACATTAATTGATTAAATTATAATACCCAGCTGTATAAATCAATGTACCCGCCGGGTATCGTTTCACTGTATTAGCTTTTGTATAACACTAATCACTTACTGTTTCCCTTCACCTGATCCAGGATGCTCACCAATGTGTCAAAGGCTGTTTAGGTCCTCAGGGAGCTCTGACCCGTCTCCTGTAGGCCAATGAAATGAGTGTAATTGATGCCCTGTGTTTGCAAGTAGCTGTGACTCCTGACAGAAAGACAGGAAGGTGTCTTGAGAGCCTGTTTTTGCTGGCAGAATCTTTGGAGGGGCCCCAAAGACTCAGCCTGGAGCGTGTTTTCAAAGCACAGGGTGGGGGCAAGGAACCCATGGCAAAATATTTAAGACTGGAGGTGAAATCTATCATTTGGAACTTGTAAAATATCACTCCCAGGAAGATTTACTGTGCGGTTCTGTTTTATTTTGTTTTTTTAATAAGGCCTGCGATTATGTGACCCTGAGGCCCATTGGGAATTTTACTGTGGTGCAGAAGGCCGGGAACGACTTCCACATTGTCTGTGTCAGAGTGTGGTTTTCATATTGTCTGTATCAGAGTGAGGTTTTCATATTGTCTGTATCAGAGTGAGGTTTTCATATTGTCTGTATCAGAGTGAGGTTTTCATATTGTCTGTATCAGAGTGAGGTTTTCATATTGTCTGTATCAGAGTGAGGTTTTCATATTGTCTGTATCAGAGTGAGGTTTTCATATTGTCTGTATCAGAGTGAAGTTTCCACATTGTCTGTATCAGAGTGAGGTTTCCATATTGTCTGTATCAGAGTGAGGTTTTCATATTGTCTGTATCAGAGTGAGGTTTTCATATTGTCTGTATCAGAGTGAGGTTTTCATATTGTCTGTATCAGAGTGAAGTTTCCACATTGTCTGGATCAGAGTGAGGTTTCCATATTGTCTGTATCAGAGTAAGGTTTTCATATTGTCTGGATCAGAGTGAGGTTTCCATATTGTCTGTATCAGAGTGAGGTTTCCATATTGTCTGTATCAGAGTGAGGTTTTCATATTGTCTGGATCAGAGTGAGGTTTCCATATTGTCTGTATCAGAGTGAGGTTTTCATATTGTCTGTATCAGAGTGAAGTTTTCATATTGTCTGTATCAGAGTGAGGTTTTCATATTGTCTGTATCAGAGTGAGGTTTTTATATTGTCTGTATCAGAGTGAGGTTTTCATATTGTCTGTGTCAGAGTGTGGTTTTGTAAATGGTAAATGGTAAATGGACTGCATTTATATAGCGCTTTCATCCAAAGCGCTTTACAATTGATGCCTCTCATTCGCCAGAGCAGTTAGGAGTTAGGGGTTAGGTGTCTTGCTCAAGGACACTTCGACATGCAGGGCGGGGTGAACGGCACTCATGCCAGACAATGTCTTACCTTTGTCGGTTTACCTTACGGTTTTCTTATTGTCTGTGTCAGAGGTTGAGCCTTGGGCCTCTGTGGGGTGTTTCTGTTCCGGATCGTGCCCCTCCCTCTGTGACCGGCCGCCGTGTCTCCCTGTCTCTCCTGCGCTGCAGCTCCAGGACAGGCTGGTGCTGAAGGAGCGGGAGCTGGAGGAGCGAGCGGTGGATGGCCAGCTGCTGGAGAGCGAGCTGGAGGCCAGAGCCTGCGAGAAAGCTGGAGGTACCATGTGTGGACAGAGATCTTTGTGAAAGATATGTGCCGTGTGAAAGATCTGTGTTGTGTGAAATATCTGTGCTATGTGAAAGATCTGTGTTGTGTGAAAGATCTGTGTTGTGTGAAATATCTGTGCTGTGTGAGAGATCTGTGCTATGAGAAAGATCTGTGTACAAGCTAAGGGAATATATAGTAATATAGTGATTCCCATGGGGGTATAAAGTGGTGTGTTACTGTAGCGAAGGGATGGTGTGAAGACGACATTGTGTTAACGATGGAGTGCAGGAAGAGGAGGGAAGGCTAGGCCACAGTGTGAATGAGAAGCACACGGATGGAGGAAGAGGAGGGAAGGCTAGGCCGCAGTGTGAATGAGAAGCAGACGGATAGAGGAAGAGGACGAGGAAGGAAGGCTAGGCTGCAGTGTGAATGAGAAGCACACGGATGGAGGAAGAGGAGGGAAGGCTAGGCCGCAGTGTGAATGAGAAGCACACGGATGGAGGAAGAGGAGGGAAGGCTAGGCCGCAGTGTGAATGAGAAGCACACGGATAGAGGAAGGAGAGAAGGCTGCCCCAGTGTGAAGAGAAGACACGAGTGCAGGTAATGAGGAGAGAAGAGCTGGCCCATGATGAGCCACATGGAGGAAGGAGAAGGCTAGGCCCATGGCTGACACACTGGAAGGAGGAGAAGGCTAGTGCCCCATGGATGGCACACGATGAAGGAGAGGAGGAAGGCTGCCCAGGCCTCGAGACACGGAGAGGAAGAGAGCGTGCCCAGGCTGGCACTGAAGGAGAGAGAGAAGGTGCTCCAGGCCCACACTGAGGAAGAGAGAGCGGCCCAGGCTCACACTGAAGGAGAGAAGAGCGTGCCCCAGGCCTCACACTGAAGGAGGAAGAGCGTGCCCAGGCCTCACACTGAAGGAGAGAAGAGCGTGCCCAGGCCTCACACTGAAGGAGAGAAGAGCGTGCCCCAGGCCTCACACTGAAGGAGAGGAGAGCGTGCCCCAGGCCTCACACTGAAGGAGAGAAGAGCGTGCCCCAGGCCTCACACTGAAGGAGAGAGAGCGTGCCCCAGGCCTCACACTGAAGGAGAGAAGAGCGTGCCCCAGGCCTCACACTGAAGGAGAGAAGAGCGTGCCCCAGGCCTCGCACTGAAGGAGAGAAGAGCGTGCCCCAGGACCTCGCACTGAAGGAGAGAAGAGCGTGCCCCAGGCCTCACACTGAAGGAGGGAAGAGCGTGCCCCAGGCCTCGCACTGAAGGAGAGAAGAGCGTGCTCCAGGCCTCACACTGAAGGAGAGAAGAGCGTGCCCCAGGCCTCACACTGAAGGAGAGAAGAGCGTGCCCCAGGCCTCACACTGAAGGAGAGAAGAGCGTGCCCCAGGCCTCACACTGAAGGAGAGAAGAGCGTGCCCCAGGCCTCACACTGAAGGAGAGAAGAGCGTGCCCCAGGCCTCACACTGAAGGAGAGAAGAGCGTGCCCCAGGCCTCGCACTGAAGGAGAGAAGAGCGTGCCCCAGGCCTCACACTGAAGGAGGGAAGAGCGTGCCCCAGGCCTCACACTGAAGGAGAGAAGAGCGTGCCCCAGGCCTCACACTGAAGGAGAAGAGGGCCCCAGGCTCGCACTGAAGGAGAGAGAGCGTGCCCAGGCCTCGCACTGAAGGAGAGAGCGTGCCCCAGGCCTCCACTGAAGGAGAGAAGAGCGTGCCCCAGGCCTCGCACTGAAGGAGGGAAGAGCGGTGCCCAGGCCTCACACTGAAGGAGAGAAGAGCGTGCCCCAGGCCTCACACTGAAGGAGAGAAGAGCGTGCCCCAGGCCTCACACTGAAGGAGAGAAGAGCGTGCCCCAGACCTCGCACTGAAGGAGAGAAGAGCGTGCCCCAGGCCTCACACTGAAGGAGAGAAGAGCGTGCCCCAGGCCTCGCACTGAAGGAGAGAAGAGCGTGCCCCAGGCCTCGCACTGAAGGAGAGAAGAGCGTGCCCCAGGCCTCGCACTGAAGGAGAGAAGAGCGTGCCCCAGGCCTCACACTGAAGGAGAGAAGAGCGTGCCCCAGGCCTCGCACTGAAGGAGAGAAGAGCGTGCCCCAGGCCTCGCACTGAAGGAGAGAAGAGCGTGCCCAGGCCTCACACTGAAGGAGAGAAGAGCGTGCCCCAGGCCTCGCACTGAAGGAGAGAAGAGCGTGCCCCAGGCCTCGCACTGAAGGAGAGAAGAGCGTGCCCCAGGCCTCGCACTGAAGGAGAGAAGAGCGTGCCCCAGGCCTCACACTGAAGGAGAGAAGAGCGTGCCCCAGGCCTCACACTGAAGGAGAGGCCCGGAGGTGTGAGGAGGGTGGGGGTTAGCAGCGGGCCTCCCGCCGGGCGTGACTGTTCCGTGTTGCGCCCTCACGCACGCCACCTCTGTTTGCCCAAGGAGGAGAGCCGCCGCGGGCGCTCGTTATTTATTTATTTTTCCCAACGCGCGGCCGGGCGCCGGCGGCTGTCAGATCCTGGTTCCGCGGTGCCTGTGAGGGCTGTACCTGCCCCGCTGCCCGCGGGGGGTTCAGGGGACTGCCGACTCCGTGCCAAAAACGCCGCACACAAAGGAAGCTGTTTGCTCTCTCTGCTGCCGATCAAACGCAGGAAGGAGCGGAGCGCTCGTCCAGGCGTCCAGCGGTCCGGCCGCCATTGTTCCTTCTTCCGTAGCCATGCTCTGATTTCTCCCCTTTTTCTCCACGGCTGCCAGACAGCAGGAACCACAGAAACAAGCTGCTTTCTGTCTCTGTTAAATTCCATATGCAATGACTAGTAACGGCAGGAATTAAAGGGATCATTACGCTTCATTCTGACATTCATATATGATCAGCAGCCTGATAATTTACACTGATATTATGCTCTTTTTTATTATTTGGGAAAATAAGCGTTAGCGTCTTATGAAAATGAATTGCAACTTCAATAGCATGCGGTTTTTGTTCATGTCATTGATAATAATTAGTGAGCATAGAGGCTTAATAACGAACATTGATGTGAAAAAGCTTCCTGCTCTTATGGGTTGTACAGAAAATGCAGAATCTTTAAACAGCATGGCTAATGTCATGGATCGGTGGCTTCTGTTTGCACTGAAGGTTGTGGAGTCCTTGCAGAGTGACAGACGCAAACCCCCCATCGCCCCGTTTCTGCAGACACCTGGGTGCAGGGTCAACAGAGGGGGCCTCGTCACGTTTCCCACCCTGCAGCTAAGGCTATAGCTGACCATTTTTATTTGCCTGTGCAGATTAGCTTACTTAACAAATCCGAGTGTAAAAACAGTCATAATCGATGTACTGCTTCAATTGTTCCACAATGAATTACAGAATGTGTGATAAGCTTGTTTAAGAAAGGAGATATCCAAATAGTGTGGTAAGCATGCATCAATTTGTTTTACTTATAACCTGAGTATCTTACTGTATTAGCTTACATAGTAACCGGTCATGTTTGTTAATGTAATTTAAATTCTCTGTACATTTGCTGAACAAGTATTGAAATTTTGTAGAAAGAGAAAGAAAGAAGAAGAAATTCCTTTGCAATTACCTTTCGATAAAAGCTCTCTCCGTGATGTTTGGGACAAAGCCTTTTTTTCTTAATTTTGCTCTGTTCTCCACAGTTATAGATTTGTAATCAAATAATTCACATGTGGTGAAAGTGTAGATTCTAATTTTTCTTAAAGTGTATTTTTATACCCTTTTAATTCACCACGTAGGAATTACGGAACTTTTTATACATAACCCGCCCATTTCAGGACATCATAACATTTGGGACACATGGCTTAATGGCTTCACAGGCTTTCCCAATTAGTCAGAAGTGTTCGGTTGCTTCCTTAGTGCAGGCATACGAGAGCTTTTAGTATATAGTCTTGATTGTAGGCTTTCGATTGCCTTTGGAGTCTGTTATTGGCATTTGTCAACATGAGCACCAGAGTTGTGCCAATGAAAGTCAAGGGAGCCATTATGAGGATGGGAACTAAGAAAAAAGCAGGCAGAAACATAGGCCAAACTTTAGGCTTACCAAAATCAACTGTTAGGAATACCATTAAGAAAAAAGCAGCCAGAAACATAGCCCAGACTTTAGGCTATGTTAAAAATCAACTGTTAGGAATACCATTAAGAAAAAAGTGAATAGTTGTGAGTTCAGTAATCGCAATGGGCCTGATAGGCCAAAGAAGACCTGTACAGTTGATGACTAAAGAATTCTTACTATAATGAAGAAGAACCCCCGAAACACCTGTCCAACAGATCAGAAACACTCTTCAGGGGTCAGGCATGCATGTGTCAGTGACTACTGTCTGCGGAAGACTTGTGAACAGAACTATAGAGGTTACTCTGCAAGATACAAACTACTAGTTACTAGTAACTACTACTGGCAAAAACAGGATGGCCAGGATGTTACAGTTTGCTAAGAAGTACCGAAAAAGCATGCAGAGATCTGGAAAAAGGGCTTGTGGACAGATGAGAACAAGATTGTGTTGCATCAGAGTGATGGGAAGAGCAAAGTGTGGTGGCCAAAAGGAGCTGCCCAAGATCCAAAGCACCCCCGTATAAAACCTAACTACTTTCATTTACATAACATTTATATTTCCCAAATATTATTCCACCCTGAAATGGGGGGGGGGTGTTATGTATAAAACATTCTGTAATTCCTACGTGGTGAATCAAAGGTATAAAAATGAGAATCACATGTGAATTGTTTCATTACAAATCTAGAAGTGTGGAGAACAGAGCCAAATTAAGAAAAAAAAAATACATCACACATCATAATTGTTGAACATCTCATTCCAAAATTATGGACATTAATGTGGAGTCGCCACCAACACCCCCTGGGTACTGTTCTAGGAAGGTTTTCCACTAGACATTGGAATAATGTTGGGCGATAAGACCGGGCTTGCAGTCAGTGTTCCAATTCATCCCAAAGGTGTTTGGTGGGGTTGAGGTCAGGGCTCTGTGCAGGCCAGTCAAAATACTTCCACACTAAACTCGCCAAATCATTTCTTTGTGGAACTTGCTTTGTCCACCGGGGCATTTTTTTTGCTGAAACAAGAAACTGCCTTCCCCAAACTGTTGCCGCAAAGTTGGGAGAACACAATGCTCTAGAATGTCATTATGTACTGTAGCATTAATATTTCCCTTGACTGAAACCAAGGGGCCTAGCCCATTCAATGAAAAACAGCCCCAAACCGTTATTCGTCCTGCAAGCAATCTTTATAGTTGGCACTATGAATTCGGACAGGTCGCATTATCCTGGCATTCATCAACCCCTCATTCGTCCGTCAGACTGCAGGATAGTGAAGCGTGATTAATCACTCCAGAGAACACATTTACACTCTTCCAGAGTCCAATGTCGGTGTGCTTTACACCACTCCAGCCAGTGCTTAACATTGCGCATGGTGATCTTAGGCTTGTGTGCAGCTGCTCGCCCATGGAAACCCATTTCATGAAGCTCTCGATGAACAGTTCTTGTGCTGACGTTGCTTCTGGAGGCAGTCTGGAACGTGGCAGGGAGTGCTGCGACCGACGACAGACGATTCTTATGCACTGTGCGCTTCAGCACTCGACAGTCCTGTTCCGTGAGCTTCAGTTCGACTCATTCTACTGCCAGTGTTTGTCTTGGGAGATTGCATGGCTGTATGCTTGATTTTATGCACCTGTTAGCAATGGGCGTGGCTGAAGTAGCCAAACCGGCTAATTAGTAGGGGTGTCCACATTCTTTTGGTCATATTGTGTGTGTGTGTGTGTGTGTGTGTTTGCATATACAGACAGCTGACAAATTAAAGGAAAAATATTTCCTGGCATGGTTTGGGTTCACTTGTCCCCTTAGAGGGAAAGTTCACTGCAAATAAATACAAAGTTATTCTGAGTGATCTGATCTGACTGAATGGTTTATTGAGTATGGAAATGGTGTGAATCGTATGCTATGGCCTTCGCAGTCACAAGCTCTCCTAGTTGAACTCCTATCAGAGATTTTGGACCGACGTGCTAGACAGTGCTCTCCACCACCATCATCAAAACACCAAATGAGGGAATATCTTTGGGAAGAATACCATTCCATCCCTCCAGTGGAGTTCCATAGATTATGCCAAACCACATTGAAGCTGTTTTGGAGGCTCGGGGTGGCCCAACACCTTACTAAGGCACTTTATGTTGGTTTAGTTGTAAATTTATGAAAAAGGTTGGCAAACAGCATATTCGCTGTCCTCATTGCATGTGACTTGCTTGAGTTCAGGGAGGGGCATTTAATGAGTGAAATTCCAGCTGAACTGCAGTATTGATTTTCTTTTCTTTTTGACTGAACTTTGTAACTCTGAGACTCAATGCTTATCATAAAACCACTTCACTGTAAGGGGAGGAATTTAGTCCTGATGGGCCTTCATGGTTAAGTGGTAACAACTGATAATCTCAATCTTCTGGTGGTCCATCTCTTTAAAAAAAAGAAAAAAGAATGAAAGGACATTCTGCCCTCATTATGTATTTTTTTCCTTTACTGGGGCAGGCAGAAAGCAGAGAGGGTATCAGATAGAGAAGGCGCCACAACCGAGAAAGTACCATGGCAGGGGGAGAATCACATATGGCTTGAGTCAGCTGTCCTACAGTCTGCATCACATATCTTGCCATGGCGATCAATCTCCAAATCCTGGACCTTGCATGTCATAACCACTGGCTTCAAAAGCTTTGAAGGAGAAATCCCATTCAGGCAGTTTATTTGTTATGCATTTTCGCTTTATTCTCCCCAAAGTGGAGTGGCCATTTATGCTCTCATCATGGCCACCAGTGTTTGTTCAGAACAGGCAAGCTTGTGCTCTCCCCCACAGACTACCAGTCAGGGTGGCACAGGCACGAGTCAGATGAAGCCCCTTCACAAGCAACACAACAGGCAAATTTGTGGACCAACAGAGGGCACTGGTGCATGATGAAGACCCTGCCATTCTGGCCAACTGCAGATCTCCAGTCCATGTTAGAGCTGATTGTGCCTCGCCCTGTGGGGCCTCTGGCCACTGTTGGTCCTGGCGCGGTCCTGATTTGATGTCAGACTGTGGCGCCTTTCAATGCCCTACAGCAGTGTATTTACAGGATGAGCCACTCAGCAGTCCTGATAGTTTCTCTGTGTAGCCTTTCAGACCCCTGTCCCACTGTACCTGCTCTTTCTATCCCATCATCTCCAGAGCCATAGTCAGTCCTTAGCCGTCTGCACACTTTGCTCTGATCACTGATCTGGAAACAGTGTCAGAACAGTATATGTGGTCAGCAGTTGAGATTGGTCTTGCACAAATGCAGCATTGACCTGCTGTGTGGGAAGACCATGGCCCAATTTCATAAAGCATCTCAAAGTAGGAATTCTGATCTAGGATCAGATTTCCCCTGTCCGTATCCAAACCTTATCTGTTATGGACCAAAGGACAAAACTGATCCTAGATCAGCGCTGTTTTTCTGCAATGGTTTATGAATATGAGACTAGGGCTGCAGTTTGACCAGTGTCTATAGGAAGTACAAACCTCAGATGCCGAGTAGAAGCCCACTCATGTTGTTGTGGTAACTTGTTATCGAGTTGTGGTCTGCAGAGTTCAATTTCACATATTCAATAATGCCTGTTTCACCAATTAAATAAACATGTAAAAGCATGCCTCCCTTGCACAGTGTTTGTAATATTGTAATCTCGGAACAAGCTTACACATCAGATACCAGAATGTAAATGAAATGTGGGGAAATAAAACTATTTTGTCTGGAATCAGTTACCGAAGCGACTTATTTATTTTCCGCTTTTTATTGCTAAAAGCGTACAGATGTGCCCGACCGCTGCAGAGACCCTCACCACAAAATGAGTTTCACTTTTGTTAATACTCGCGCCTCCCCGTTTCTCCAGCAATAACTGTGTGCCGGGGGAGCTTAGCGGCGTTATTGTATTGCAGGCAGGCTGCGGATCGCGCAGCCCGGGCGGTGTTAATAACCACGCCGTGTTTCTGCACCCTTTCCCCCCTCAGCCCTGGTGGAGGAGATCTACACAGCGCAGAGGGAGCGAGACCAGGCCGTCATGGCCCGGCTGCGCCTGGCCAACGAGGAGAGGGACGAGGCCCTGCTCCGGGCCAACAGGCTACAGCAGGCGGCGGCCGAGTACGTACGCGCCCCCCGGGGGGGGGGGGGGCTGAAAGGGTGGTGGGTGCGGGGGCGGCGAGGGGACAGAACGACCGGCCGCTGAAAAGGATTCCATTTGCTCTCCCTCCTCCAGGATCTCGGGCTAAACTCTGTTAGTTCACAGGGGGTTTTCTTCTCCTTCCCCGGGTCCTGTTTTGCGCCGATTCGCGGGAGTGTTGGGCGAGCTCGTTTGCTCGTCACTTAGGAGACTGTGCTTTGTTCTTCAGCCTGGCAGACAAGGTGAATGAATGGGCCGGGAGGGGTAGGGGGGTGGTGGGGGGGGATCCAATATCGACTGGTTTGGAAATAAATCAGAGGGGTGTGACATTTCATAAAGGAGTCCCCTCGCCCTTAGTACAAGGTTGTCAGTCAAGAGTTGCACTGTATAGGAAATCAATCAAGTCCTTTAGCCCACTAGATATTTACCACCCTGTCTGAACAGGCCTAATTAATGTGATTTTTTTGGGGGGGAGAGGGGGGGGTGTGGGGTGCTCTTAAGTATGAGGCGCTTTAAAATGAAAGCCTCATTGTCTGCCTCTGAAAGGGTAGCAGGCAATATTTGCCAGTGCAGTTTAGAAGTAATTACATTTCTACTTAAGGGAATATAACTTTCTGTTGGAAGCAAATCTATATTTCAGTAAGCCTCAGTGTGTTGAAATGATCACCACTTGATAAAAACTCAGATATTAGTACAGGAACCAATTTTTCTTTTCTCTTTTTTTCCTTTCTAAAAAAAAAAAAGCTGAACAATGGCTGTAAAGTTGACAGCGATTTGGCTGGCAAATTTACTACGAAAACAGCAGAGGTTTATCAAATAAAAAATCTAGCGGAATATAAATTTATTGAGTTCGTTGTTAATTTAGTTTTATTTTATCGCTCTGATTTTGATCTGATGGGCTATCTGAGAATGGACGCATGGCCTCACTGTCAGTGATGATAAAAAAAAAAAAACACATTTCGGTTTGGCCAAGTAAACGCCAAATTGCTTGGAAATCTCATTAAAGAAAACATCCCCTCATTTTCCTCTTCATGCCTGTCCCAGCTTCCCTTTTTCAAAAAAACGGTAATTGATAGCCATGCAAAATCCCATTATCTTTTTTTTGGGAATATGGAAAAGCATGTTCTAAACCTTTATTTTCTGAGGTCAGTCCTTGGACCTTGTGTGATTGAGTATGTGCGTATATAATGGGAGGTGATCCTTGTAATGCCTTTGTAAATGAGATGAGGAGTTGGGTTTTCTCTCCCCCGGAGGACGGGAGGAGCGGGGCGTGCTGGCGCACCTAAAGGAGAGGGGCGAGTGCTCACAGGCTTCATCCGAGCACCGTTTCAGGCTCCACAAACAGCCGCGTGCGCTCGGAAGGGAACGGTGTTTGTGTGGAAATATCGCTTCTTCTCGGTTAAAAAATAAATCCTGCAAACTGAATAATCTTGTGAAAAGGAGTGATTGCTTCATGAAGTGGATAATGTTTCGTAGATGTGGCTGTTTAAACATAAAAAAGGACAGTTTTAAAGCAGTTCAATTTCTAAAATACTCATTCTCTAAAATACTGTTCTATATCATGACGTTTGGTTGTATTTATTTATAATACAATTTTTAAAAAGGTGAAAAAGTATCAGATTCAGCATGTCTTATGGGAACATTTGTCGTTTTTTTTTCCATTAAAATCCTCTGTAGATTGCGCAACACAATATTGTACTGAAGCTCTTTTTTCAAAGTCAACTCAGCGTTACTAGAATGTTTTTTGCCATTTTCTGTCATTCTTTATCTGCATGCGCTAAGATGGAATGACCCTTTAGCCTTTTGACCAGCCCTCTGGGCCCTGACTCCACTGCTGGAGAGAGGCGTGTCACCGGAGGACTGTCACTCAGGAGACACGTCTGAGTTTCCGATCGTATTAGAATGGTGCCTCTTCATCGCGCTGTGGGTTTTACGTCCGTGCGACTGATGAAGCATGGCGAGATGCCTTCGCCTTCCCAAACCAGTGCTTTGTATGAAAAATGAAAATATTTAGTAGCTTCTGATGGCCGTCTCTGTGGGAGGTGGTGCAGTTATTACAGTTGTGTTCTTCCCTCCGAAGGCACCCAGCGGTGAGATGCACAAACGCTTCTGTCACGGACTCTCTCCCCTCAGCTCCGCACATATGAACAATTGATCCCTGTAGTCATATATAGCAGTAAACATTAATAACTTAACAGTCCCCCGTCAATGGCGAATATATGGGGCATTATTGGGGAGTAATGGCTCAGTCCCGTCGCACCTTTAATATGTTGAGCTGTTGTGATCGACTCTGAAGACCAGCAGAATGCAATTACTGGAGGTGCTGGTAGATTTGGGAAGTGATCTCATTTTTCAGTCCTAAAGAAAGGCAACTGATGGAGGTGTCTGTGTCCCCTTTCTCCCCTCTCTAGACTGGAGAATATTAACCCAGAAGAGAATGATGCGGTAAGCCTTTACCTTTAGAGATATCCCGCTTATCTCCATTGTTTCCGACCCCCGCCTTACCCACCCCCACAAACCTGTTTTGCCAGAATGTCTACGTCGAGAGTCAGGTTTGATGGGAACCGAAGGAAGATTAGGCCCATCATTCATACGTTCTTGAGATTAAGTTGTAATCCCTTTTTTAGAATAAGATAAAAAAAAGATGTGATTAAAGATTTGATGAAGGTTTCTTTGGAAGTTACTGTGACATAATTGAACAGCCTGAACAGGTCCCCTCCTGTTGATATGATCAGAATGAAAGGCTTTTCAGATTATATTGTGCCTTAAGATCTATTTAACTAATAAATCACAAGTATGATACGACCCCTGATATGTGATTTAATGGTCAGTTTGGCAAGGGACTCCCAGATGGCATGTCCAGCTGTGGTACTAGTTTTTTCTGCAGTGGTATTTCCCAAAGCCTGGGTAGATCTCTGATGGTTCCAGTGTTAACTGTGGCTAGGAGTCCTGTGGTGGCACTCTGTAATTAGCCATTGCGTTGTGCAGGGAGAGCCTCATTGCACAATTAGGACCCCTCAGGTCAGATGTGCGCCTGTGGTCTCCCTGTGCGGGTCGCACAGTCCCCCAGAGTTGTCAAATGAAGGTTGAATTTTAATGGACTTGTGGGGACAGAGTAATTGGAACATCCTGTTGAGTTGAATTGTGGGATGTGTGTGGGGTGAGGACCTGGAGGAGCTGCTGAACAGGATCAACGGCACGGACTCGGCCCTGGGCATCGAGCGCAGCGGGGCGGTGATCGTGGACCGCCTCCAGAAGGCCAGGGAGCGCCGGAAGAAGATCACAGCTGAGGAGATGAACGCTGTCATTGAGGAGAGGGATGCCGCACTGGCTAAGGTGGGTGCTGAACTTAACACAGGTGCTCACTGCTGCCTAGCTCTTTTACTATACAGTGCACTATGCACTCTGCTGAATGGAAGACTTCATACTGAACATTGCTCCTTGCATGCTTGTACTGAACACCACACCACACCACACACCAGACACAACATTGGGCTTGCCAGGTAAGCCCCATGTACTTGCATGTGGCTTTTACTGAGAACCACTGTATGTGCTGAACACTGTGTTCTAAGCACATAGCACTGGCTGCTGGACATTTCTCACAGAACGGTCCACACTGAACACTGCCCACTGAACAGCGTGCTCTGAATCCAACGCACAGTCCTCTGTAGACAAAACACATTACACTGGACACTAGACATTGCCCACTAAACACTCCACTCTGAATACTGGCCACTCAGCACCAGCACACTGAACACCATGCCCTGAACCCAACATGCTGAACGCGGTGCTGAACACGGCGAATGCCCTGGACCCTGCTGCAGCGTGCCGTGGCAGGAAAGGGCAAACGCAGAAAGGGAAATGCTGTAAACGCATCGCACACTTTTGTTGTGTACTGAGCCAGAAACCTTTGTACTGCTCAAACCAGAGACATCTCCTTCAATATTGACCATCTTTCCTTTTACCCCTTTAAGATGCCTTTGATTATCAGTCTATTAAGCCACATGTGTCTATGTGTTTAGTCTTAAATCATTTATTAGATTACTGAGCAAATAGGCCACTGCTCACCTCACGTGTGAGAAACAAATATTGCCTCATAACCTCAAATATTTGATAGATCTTTCTTGCATGCATATTTTCAATCGAACGAAAACAAACAAGCAGTCGGCCAAATATTGACACCCAGATATTGTACTTCATCACAGAGTTCGAAAGTGGGCAAGTATTTGCCTAGATATCTTTGTTGGTAAACAGACCTTATATTACTTTATGGCTGTCTAGGATGTCTTTTACAACTAATGTTATTTCAGGAAAGCAAAGCAATACCCTCTCTGATGGCTGTGATATGGTGCGTCAGTCCCGCATCTCTTCAGTGGTGCCGGTGATGTCATTTCAGGCCATGCTGGGTACACTGCACTTGAGTTAATCTGGCAGATGTTAATTTGGCTCGTTCATTTTCATTCTGCCGTAACCGCTAGTTAAACCCAAACTTCTGGTGGAGAATTAGGCAAAAGTTTTACTGAACTTTGAGCGTAACTTTGAATATGGGTTTAATATATTCCTGGTGGGATTCAGTGAAATGAAAATGTGCCCAGCATATTAAACTGAATTTACTCTCCTGCTACCAACTTAGTTTTAAAACTGGTCAGTTTCACCCTCGTGCTGCACCTTTGGGCCCTGGTTTGTGACCTGGATTAAGTGGGGATGACTGCGATGATGAGGTCATTCTGCTGTGTTGGGAAACAAGGGCAGACGTAGACATGGACGACAACAGTAGATGCAGATACAGGCACAGATGACAAAGGAGAACACAGTTTCAGACTCAGACGGTGAGGGCAGACGCAGATACAGACTCAGACGGTGAGGGCAGATGCAGATACAGACTCAGACGGTGAGGGCAGACACAGTTTCAGACTCAGACGGTGAGGGCAGATGCAGATACAGACTCAGACGGTGAGGGCAGATGCAGATACAGACTCAGACGGTGAGGGCAGACGCAGATACAGACTCAGACGGTGAGGGCAGACGCAGATACAGACTCAGACGGTGAGGGAGACGCAGATACAGACACAGACGGTGAGGGCAGACGCAGATACAGACACAGACGGTGAGGGCAGACGCAGATACAGACACAGACGGTGAGGGCAGACGCAGATACAGACAGACTCAGACGGTGAGGGCAGATGCAGATACAGACACAGATGGCGAGGGAAGATGCAGATACAGACACAGACGGTGAGGGCAGACGCAGATACAGACGCAGACGGTGAGGGAGACGCAGATACAGACTCAGACGGTGAGGGCAGACGCAGATACAGACACAGACGGTGAGGGCAGACGCAGATACAGACACAGACGGTGAGGGCAGACGCAGATACAGACACAGATGGTGAGGGAGACGCAGATGACGATACTCATGCTCATTGTGGTAAATGCAGGAGTTTTAGTCCACAATTTTTTTTTCTACGAAACCACCTTCACACGACACCTTATTTGTTCATATCCTGGGTGTATATCCTAAATAAAATGAAGAACTGAAAATTAGACAGGTGCTATCCTATTAGGAGTGAGGTGTCGGTTACTGCTGATTCATGAATATTTGGGGGTTTTAAGACAACATTGCTGGATGGCAGGCTACAGATGGTAGTGTGGTAAGAATGTCAATGGTAAGCGGGTCTTTTGCAAAACAAACACGAGCGCCGAGGACAAACAACCAAACGTGCGCTTTGACTAATTCATCGAGGTGGGCGGCGGTCGCAGGTATAAACTCCCTTTGTTGGAGTCGGCTCTTTCCGCGCCCGGATTTGCGGGGATGTTTATCCTGGGATCCGTCCCGTTGCCTGCCCCGCGGGGTGGCACAGGCGGGGGGGCCGGGCGAGGGGATGGGGGGGCTGCCTGCATTCTTTCAAATATCAGGTCGGGCCCAACTGGAATGAAAAGGCAGGCATTAGCCGTGGGGAGAAGAAAGGCGGCGTGGCTCGCGCTACGTCCGCCAGACAAATGAGGCCGCGCGGACGGCGTGCTGTTCCGGAGCGCCGCTTCCGCCAAGCGCCCGCCCCGCGTGCCGGCAGGCCAGCCGCTCAATCAAAATGTTAATGCGGATGAGTCCGAGTCGCTCAGAGACGCCCTCGGGGCGGCGCCCCGTCAGGCCCTTGGTCCGCCCTGCCCACGCTGTGCCCTTTTCACCTCAGACCCAAAGCTGCGGCTCCACAGCCAGCCGGCCGGTCGTGCCCAGGCCCGGCCGGCGTGGGGAGGACAGACCTCTCGTCCGGGTCCAAATCTGTCCTTGTTTTCCTCAGCGTCCAGCTCCTGTGCTGCTGACCTTACAGCTGTGGATGGGAATAGTGCTTCCTGTGTCTCCTCACTGTGAGAGCAACGTCTCTCCTGTACTGTCTGACTCTGCGCCGTTAAAAGATCAGCGTCTATCCCATGTCATGACTGTGCTGTTCCATTATAAAAGAGCAGCATCTCTCCTATGTCATGACTCTGCTGTTCCATTATAAAAGAACAACATCTTTTCCATGTCATGACTGTGCTGTTCCATTATAAAAGAGCAGCGTCTCTCCATGTTGTGACTCTGTGTTGTTCTGTTATAAAAGTGAATCTGCAATAGAAGTAAGGGAGCAGTGGTCCTAATTTCTGCCCCTCCTCAGGTTCCAGCCCTGCTCTCTGCAGGAATGGTTTTCATTGCTGTAGCCTCCTCCATTGGCGTTGTGTGTTCACCAGAGGACTAGGCCCAGCCCTCCCATTGCTGCTGGCTGAATATGGGTGTGGTGCAGTGGATTGAGTGCTGCCTTCAGGCTTCTGTTGCTGAACCTTTTAACAAAGTACTTCAGTCAGCCTGACTAACTGAGCCAGCTGGTCACCTGCAGTCAGTCCCATTTATTTAGTCAAAAATAATGAAATGTATAAGAAGCATTGACAATTGTGCTGAGTGAGGGCGTTCTTGTAGAGTGCGATACATGTCACACTTCTAGGGTATTATAAATATTTGGTAATGTGTTGATGCAAATGTCATTCTGTTATGTATTTGTCAGTGGCATATTCACTTTTCCCATTTAAACGTGTGCGACACAACAGTTTAAATCTATTGATTTTGTTCTCTTCAAATACACTCAAGAGGATAGACAAAACGCCAAAGCCTTTCTCCGGTTCATACAGTGCTGTGATCTAACTGCAGTAATCACTGTGATGTTAAATGGTAAAGCATGTAAATGATATACCGGAATGTAAATACCGCTGAAAAGGGATGCAGAAAAATCATCTGTCGTCAGTGATGTGGGCTCATGATCATCGCTGCCCACTCAAATTGAACTCTTTTCTCACAAACCTAGGGCGACATAGCTCAGGAGGTAAGAGCGGTTGTCTGGCAGTCGGAGGGTTTCCGGTTCGATCCCACACCCTGGGCGTGTTGAAGTTTCCCTGAGCAAGACACCTAACCCCTAATTGCTCCCAACGAGCTGATTGGTACCTTGCATGGCAGCCTTTCACCGTTGGTGTGTGTGTGAATGGGTGAATGAGAGGCATCAATTGTAAAGCGCTTTGGATAAAAGCGCTATATAAATGCAGTCCATTTACCATTTACCATTTACAAACGCATGCCTTTCGCATCATACATCACAAAAGAATCCTCCTTGTTTTGAGTTACGTGTGACGTCACTGGCTGGGGTAAGCCAGAGAGTGCAGGGTTGAGTATTTGCTGTCGCGGGGGATCGACCCCTGGCTCCCGGCATTACAGCTGCACGGGCCTGATACACGGTTCCTCCCGATGACTCCCCACTTTTACAAAGGGCAAAAACCCATCTTTGGGCCAATTTTGAAAGTATGTCGCAAGTCGCGGGCCTAATCCTTTCCGAGGCGGGGATCCGGCCACACTCCATCCTGGAGGATTTCTGCCTCCCCCATCGCTTCCTGTATCCCTCTCTTCATCTCGGAGGGATTATCCCGCCGCGCGAGGCGGAGGGCCGCCGCGACCGCGCCGCTGGTGGGAATATGAAAAGCCGGATGAGTGCCCGGAGAAATAAATCTTTTCTTCCTTAACGTTCCCACATCGAAATGAGCTCCGAGCACCTTGTTTATTTTCGCGTCCCCCCCCCCACCCCCGTCGTAGCTATTCCGCGCCTTCCGCTAGTTTGTACGATGCCAAGCGGTTTGGCCGCTACGTAAAAAGGCGGCACGTTTCCGTTTTTTGGTTTTCAGTCCGTCGTCTGACATCTGGATCCTCAGTACCTTCTGCGGAGGGCCGCGTTGCGTGATTTGTTGCGGTCTGTGGTTTCTTAGATATATTTTTTTTTATCCGCCCGGTCTAATTTTGGCCCCTGGTGTAGCCGAAGGCTTCAAAAAAAAGCTGCACCTGAGTTATGGGTCTGCGTTTTGTGGCCCGTTTGTTTCCGCTGCTGCTATTTTTGAGACGGGGCCCGCGAGTGTCCTGCAAGTACACAGAGAGGCTCGGTCTGATTTAAATACATTTTCTCAAGTGGTTCCAAACATCTGTTGCCTGAAAGCCATAAGTCATACTGACACTAAAGAGGGGCTTTGTATTTTGTCTGGATGGGCGCGCTATTATTTTAGTCTGCAGAGGAAGGGGACTGGAGCTGGGTCCCAGGCGCTGGGAGCTTGTTTGCCTGGCCGTTCGAGCCGGCTGGCCCTGGAAAACGTGGGGACTCGTCAGCGAGCGGGAATGGTTTACATTCCTGGTCAGTGTCCTTTGGTCTTGGAATGTGCTCATGGGGAAGAGCACATGTGGGCCTGTGTAAAACACGGCTCTTACAATAACACGCGGCGTAGTGCCACAGCCGCGAGTGTGTGTGTGTGTGTGTGTGTGTGTGTGTCCTTGACTTCTGGTCCTGTCTGCTACCTGAAGTCCATGTGGAGACAGGGAAGCACATTGACTCTAACAGTACTCTTCAGATGTGGCCCTGATTGGCTCTGGGTCATGGTGCGGGATTATGAGGAGCATGGTGCACGATATATACATCAGAATGCTTACTTTGTGACCTGCGCTGCCTTTTAAATCCTTCAGGATTTTCTCTCTTTCTGTCGTTATATCTGAAACCAGGACACGTTTATTGTCTGTCAATCGCAAGGAATGCATGCTTATGGTGGACAAGTGTGTCCTTTGCCCTCCTGTGGGTGCAGTGCAGTCATGAGTGGAAAGGTGCTGCAGAATGGCGGTGCGGAGTAACACACCTGACTGTGCTCAGTTATACACCTGAATTTCTCACCTGTTTCTTATTCATAGTGCTTTTTACTTTTGTATGAGATGCAATCAATGCCTTGTTTCTTGCTTTTTTGTTGCTTGCTTCTCTTGCTCTCATCCAATGCGACTTATGTTGCTCTCATTTCCTGAACTGCCAATTTACACAGCTGGATGTTTGCTGAAGCAATTTAGGTTAATTGTTTTGCATAGTGTCACGACAGTGGTGTCACACAAAGAGATTCGAACCCGCAACCCGCTGGTTGAAAGCGTCTTCTGCCCGCATCGTGCCACCCCCTGCTGCATAGGAATAGAAATGGGCAAACAGAAGGGCTTCGCCGCAAAAGCCTGAAGTTTCGCTAATCGCTCACCCACACTTGACAATATCCTCGCAGAAGCAATTCGCATAAGCAGCGCGTTTGCACGCTGCATCGCTGGGCTGTGTTTGCATACAGACGGTCCGCGTTGTCTTTGATAACGCCCCGTATATAGCATCCATATATAAAAATGTTTCTGGCGGGGGGTTTCCCCCCTTTCCTGTCAAAGGGAGGGCTGAGCGGATGGCGGTTTCCGGCGGACCTTTTGCGGCAGCCCCGGCCACGGGGGCGAAGGCGCGCGAGCGTCTGGCGTACTCGTCCCCGGGTCGCCCGGGGCCCGCGTGGCGGAGGCGAACGCAGCGCTAATGTATTCTGCGATGTGTTCTAAGTGATTCTCTCTCTCTCCCCGTCGCAGTGCCGGCGCCTGGAGCAGGATCTTCATCACGCCAAAGAGCAGAGCCAGACTTGGGCAAACAGCGCGAGGCACCCGACTGCAGAAAACAATCAGGAGCACGCTCGCAAGGTAAACCTCCCCGCGCAGAGAGGCCCCGCAAATTACGCTCGCGAGCGCCGGGTTACCTTCGCCGCCGCTCGCCCAATAAATCAGCTGTGTACATTGCCGTGTGAGGTAGCGGGGATGGGGGGGGGGTGGGGGCGGGGCGGGGCATTTGCCAACAATGCCGTCTTTAAACATGGCCTCTTCTGCCTGCAGTCTTATTTATATATGAAAAACATCCCTGGCACAGTCGCCGACCACCCCCACCCCCCCTCAGAAAAAAAGGGTAAAAGAATCCTCCCTATTAGTCACACGGGCTTTGTTTTGTGGTTTGTTCCCCCCTCTCTCTGTTTGGTGTATGTAATATGCTAATGAGCGGCGGTATCTGCTGTCAATGCGGCCCGTCTTTGCTCTGGACCCCGTTGCTCCGGAGCTGCTGACCGAGGGTGCGGGTGACCGGCAGTGAGGAGACGGAGGGGAGCGCCCCCTCCAGGCAGGTGCCGGGCTAACACCGGACTGTTTGACTCCCAGCTCTTATCCGCTAGACCCGGGCCCCCACGCCTAATGCGCAGCGCTATGAAGCGCATCATTGGAGGGACCCGAGTGAACGGGCCACGCCGGGAGGGGCGGGGCTTGCGTCCCAGACCAGGCGAGGCCGGCGTGGGCCGGAGGGAATTAAGGAAGGCGTGCCAGGCCGTGTTTTATCGCCCTGCGCTGGCCAGGCCTGCCCCTTGGACGGAGCCGCTCTGCGGCGGCGGCGCGGCGCTTTAATTGGGCCTGTTTGTGTGGCTGTTGTTACTGTCCGCGCTGGCTGCTGTGCTAGCCTTGGCAGAGCGCGCGGTGCGGCGCGGCGCGGTGCGCTGGCTCTCTCTCCAGCCTTGGCTGCTGCTCTCAGGTAGTCCTCCCTGCCGCACTGCCCGTCGCCGCGCCGTGCCGGAGTCCGGCTGCAGCCGCTTTGGACAGGAAGCCCGTTGGCTCGTCCGTCGCCTCCGTGCGCGCGCGGTCTCGCGCCGACGCTTTGCGTGCCTGCGTCAAACTGTCGCCGTGAGATGTTGCTTTCGTTGTCGAAGGTGGGCGGAGCTGCCTGGCGGGCCCCACCCCCTCAAGACCGCCACCCCCCCTCCCCCCCACTCCACCCGAGCACGTTGGCGATGCCGTGTGCGTGCCCCGCTCACGTGTTCCTGCGTTTCCCCTGCCTGGCTGAGCTCGGCTCCTGGGTCTGCGGCGCGCGGCGTTCGGCGGAAACGTGGGAGCAGACCGAAGCCGGAGTGCTGGGGCTCTGCGTCCTGGGGAAACGCCTGTCCGCTGGACTGCAGTGCTTTTAAAGGGGGCTGACAGAAATAAATAACAGATGTGTTGTACAGGCAGTGATTGGCGGGTGATGATGGGGAATATTCACATGCTTATTACACATGATCCCTGTGGCTGGAGAAGCCGCTCACATTAAACAGGACTGGCCAGTCTAAAGAGAGGGTCCAGCTCCCAGGTTGTACAAAGCCTAGCTCTATTTGTGCACTTCTTTATTTCTTAGCAGGTTCCATCAGTGGCTTATTAAGAAATATATTAAATTTTGTTATTAATGTAGCACTTGGTTTTGCTATAAATCCCCTTAATTATGGATTGACTCTTGGGATTACAGAGCTGGGTTTTTAATTTAAAATGAAATGGGAACAGCTGTCGTAAAATTAGTTGACAGTGCCAAGAACAGATCCTCAAAACAATTTGAAAGTGAACATGGCTTCACCAATGGATGGGAGTTTTTATTTTAAAGAAACTAAATAAGAGCCACGATAGGAGTGTACTCTTAAAGAGGATTAAAAAAGGAGAGAAACCATAAAACCAGATAAGTAAAATCCTGCCCTGTCAACACAAAAGTTCTGCTTTTTATATTTTTATGTACTGTATATATATATTTAAAAATTCCCTTTAAGCCAGATCATTTCATTTGCTCAGATTATTTCTTGATCCATGAGATTTAGATCTATATTTAACTTTTCTTTGACTGTTTGCCATTCAGCCTTGGCCTGGCTTTATTCTGGGATCAATATGTTTCTTGAACAATATTTCTCAGGTTAAAAGATGCTGTTTATGTCCAAATTGTGACAAGGACATGCACGCACACACACACACACACACACACACACACGCACGCAAATGCACACACACACACACACACACACACAGAAACACACACACACACACACACAGCCTGGAAGTCGAGGAGCAGAATTCATAAAGCTACAATAAGGCTGAGCAGCTGATGAATGCATATAGAACGCTGGCATGACAGCTTCCCAGCAAAGACAGGGCAAAAACCCTCAGTGCATGAAAACATTCAGCAAAGTAATAGAAAAGCTCTCAGGATATGACAACCCCAGTCGACTGGAAAAAAGCATGGATCAGTCAACCAGCTCACAAATTTCTTCAGGCCCACTTGATTTAACTCCAGAATTACAAATGACATGTTAAAAAAACACCAAAATTTGGATCAATTCTGGGATGCAGCTGAAAAAATATTTCCCAGTTTCACGCAGAAGGCCGACTACAACACTACTTGCCAGTTGTTACAAATTCTGATGCTGAGAGTACGGACAGGTTTTAACACATGAAAACATGTCCATGAGAGAAGAGACAACAAACCGATTGAAAAAAAAATTGAAATAGAAAATTTACAGTGCTGGACATTTTCCTCTCCTTAAATGTGTGACATTAACAGCTGGCCCTGTTTTTATTTGCATATCCCGGCTGCACACAGCTTGCTTTATTTTCTCACCTCGCACTGTTGCTTCGCTGTGGAGATTGATCATTTTAAATAAAAAAATCCCACCTACTCAGAGAGAAACTGAGTTCTTTAATGCTCTACACTACAGTTTTGACGTGATAAGTGCCAACAAACATAAACATTGCGCTGCTATTCTTCTTATTTTCTTGATTAAGTGGTAACTCAGTAAATGATTAACTGAGATGACTGTTACAATTAATTAAATAACTGTTTGACTTGTGTCGTGAAAATGGAGAAATGAATTAAGTGCTGAAATCATACCTGAAATTGTCTCTGGGCTCAAGGTGGGAGTATTCTTGAAAAACACGCCCACCTTTCATACATTTCTCTTTAAGTGTGTATGGCATTGCTCATCTACCACAAAGCAAGATGTTCATCTTTCTGTTGCTCAGCAATCTAGTCAGCGTTCATGGTTCATGGTATCGCGTTGTAACTGCTTGAAGTTGTAACTTGTTCGAAGTTGTTCCTTTTTGAGAGATCTCTAAAGACTAAAGCCAGGATGGTCCCAGGAAAGCCAGGGCGTGCCCCTTGCCTGCACTCTCTCCTGCGCCATTCATCTTGTTTGATTTGTGAGCACCTGTAAGACCCTCTTTGGTAATCATTTCAAAAGGACAGTCGGCAAACACACAGTCGGGTCTGTTTTCACCGGGTGGAAAATATGTGGCTTTCAGAGCGTCTGAATGGCCCGAGCCCGGGTGGGAGGAGTGGAGGGGGGGCGAGGAGTGGGCACTGCTGAGGTCATCCCCAGCGGCCCCTGCTCGGAACCACCTGTGTTTGCTCTCCAGCTCGGCTCCAGGTGATCACCTGACACCCCCTCAGAATGCTACCAATGCAGTTAATCATTACTGCGCCATTTTCTTTTTCCCATTTTGCATTCACTGTTTTTGGCTCAGTTCTCTCCATTTTATTATGGCTTCCAAATAAAGGCTGGCATGCGTAGCTGAGTGTGCCGATCTTCTGTTAGAACGGGGGAAGCAGATGTGAAAGTGTGTTCTTCAGGAAGCATATGAATCGCTTTGTATCCAACATTGCTCAGTGCTTTGTGCAGCTCTGAAGTCCAAGCGTAAATATGCTCAGCATTTGTGTTTAACACATGTTTAACAGGATTAAATGAGGAATTTTCTGGGGGTTTTTTTACAATCCTGGAATAGCAGATATTATACAATAGTGAAGCATAGTGTCACAATATCTTAACACAAATATTGTTTATATATCCTTGGTTTGGACCCTCTCTCTCTCAGTAATTTGATGTCTGTTTATTTGCCAGATTTATCATCGACCTTCTTTTCCCCCCAATGCATTTTCAGTTATAATATTTAATATTATATATTAATATATAATATTTTCTGTAATGTACTCTGTAAGAAACACTGCAAAACACTGCTGGCTTTAGGAGCCTAATATTACTATAACCCAATTACTACAGGACTGCAGTCATGAGCATTTTCATAGTAGTGATCTTTTATTAGCATTCTGTGTTGTAATTGATTTGCTTCTAATAGTCTGATTACATTACATTACAGGCATTTAGCAGACCCTCTTATCCAGAGGGACTTACACAACTCTGAACCACTGAATCTTTTATCTGTCCTGATTTTTAGGCTATTCTGATTATTGCTGTACATATTTGCTCTGGTAATAAAGTAATAGTCCACGATTCATTACTGGCTGGCAAAGAGCTGCTTGGATTGAAAAACATTTTTTAAAATGAATAATCTTAGGTTGGACATGATCTTCAGTCTAATTTGCCATAAACCTGATGTAAATATGTCTGATTAAGGGGCAAAGCTAATTAATTTGTCTGCTGTGTTCATAATTCTGCTCTGCTCTTCTGAGAACAGCACATGTGCACTCAAGCTGGGTATACCTGAAAACAGTGTGACAGCCCATTTAAAACAGGCAGTAAAAATAAAGATAGATTAGCCATGCTTATCAATGAATTGCCCTGCCAGACTGGTCTAGAGGTTTTATATTGGCGTGAGAGCTCGCCCTGCATCTGTCAGTATTATATCGTAATTAACAGCCGTCTGTTTGTGGTGGGGATTCTTATCCTGCTATCTGAGGTGCTCGTCCCTGTCTCATTCTTTAGCCAGTAGAACATTAACGTGGGGGCGGTACCTGTTGCCGCAGCAACTGTAGCACGCACTGTGTTTCCAGGTGAAGCAATGGCTGCGTGGGGTTTGTGACTGTACGTTCATGGAAGCACATCAACAGAGAATCTCTGGACAGAGTTATTGGGGGAAAATATAAGTTTATTGCCAATGTTAGACATTTTCATTAAAAATATGCACATATATTCCATATTTTCCAGTGTGTGTGCTCATTTAATTGAGGCACCACACCACTGCTATCTGAATAGGACGGTGTATTAATTAATTGGTTGTGTGATAGTCCATTGCACAGTTATAATTTACCTCAGGACTGCAGTCTAATAATTATGAGAGAATGTTTACTCTAATGTTGACACTAAAACCTCTTGCCACATTCACTTTTTAAATAATCTCCAAATCCATTATTTGTAAGTAGTTTTTTTCAGTATTTGTATTCCATACTCTATACTTCCATACTCCATGACTCTCATGCTTTCATTGATACAATTGAGTACAATTCAAAGTGTAAAACATTTGAGTGTAGGAGTGAGTGCTTTAAGTGCAGAATGGAAGGGTGCAGCGCACTGTCTGCGTTTGTGTTGGCGCATCGTGAGGGACACCTCACTTCCCGCGTCAGCGCTAAAGTGCGGGAGGAGCGCTGGACTAGCGGATTAAACCGAAAGAGCACACATGGTTCCCTCTCTGGTCGGAGTTTGGAAACACCCGACCACAGCAGCCTTCTGCACTTTGGACCCTCTGTTACTTTGAGGGGAAAAGGGGCTTTTGGAAAAGGGCAGCGCCTGTCTTTCTAAGAGCAAGGGGTTAACAGCGCTCCACTTTGTCAACTTCATTTTGCTAATATGATGATGAATGCTGATAAGTGCATGTGATTAAAAGGGAACGGGCTTTGAAGCTCTCCCTACCTCCCTGTTGGAGAAAAGTACATATTGATTTAAGAGGTTAACCTCTTTTTGATGTTCTCCTTGACTTGGGAGGCTCGCTCACCGGTAGTTGGGCTGATACCCAGGAACCAGGGCACGCCGCAGGTAATCGGAAGGGGATGGGGTTTGTATCGTTTGCGTATTTATCGAATCATCCCGAGAATGGTTGGGTATAAGGGGCAGGTTGAGGGTGATGACCGTGCTAAATGCTTGAATTTAGGCCAGAGGCGAAGCTTGCATGCTTTATTGCTCTGAGCCACTTAGGGCCGTGGCGAAGCCCAGGTGATTTGTGTAATTATAAAAATGCGAGGCAGCATCGTCTTCACTGGTGGCAGAGTTGCAGCGTGTGTCTCATTCGACCGTTTAGACATTTATTAAACAAAATAAATCGGATTTAGCTGATATTATCTGAACATTTTCCCAACAGCACTTATTTGTTATCTGAAGGACTTGTGTGAGTTGAAAGAGTAACATCACAGCATTGATTATCAGTGCCTGAGCCCTATATGAATAAAGGAGATGGTGAAAAGGGAGATATGGTGGAGCATGCTGTTGTCATGCTAATGAAAAATAGTTTGGCATCAGATTTTATTTGGAAAGTGCACATCGGCAATATTTGACAGAAGCAAAAACAGTGATAATGTCACCCTGACATCAGAGACTGTTTGCAGTCTGCCCGTGCAGTGGGCAGTGCCGTGGGGCGACATAGCTCAGGAGGTAAGACCAATTGTCTGGCAGTCGGAGGGTTGCCGGTTCAAACCCTGCCCTGGGCATGTCGAAGTGTCCTTGAGCAAGACACCTAACCCCTAACTGCTCTGGCGAATGAGAGGCATTAATTGTAAAGCGCTTTGGATAAAAGCGCTATATAAATGCAGTCCATTCAGTCCATTCAGTATGTAGTATGCCCATGCAGTATGCAGTCTGCTCATGTAGTATTCAGTCTGCCCATGCAGCATGCAGTTTGCCCATGTAGTATACAGTCTGCCATGCAGTTGCAGCTGCATGCGTTAGTTGCCCATGCAGTATGCAGTCTGCTCATGTAGTATTCAGTCTGCCCATGCAGCATGCAGTTTGCCCATGTAGTATACAGTCTGCCCATGCAGTATGCAGTCTGCTCATGCAGTATGTAGTATGCCCATGCAGTATGCAGTCTGCTCATGTAGTATTCAGTCTGCCCATGCAGCATGCAGTTGCCATTAGTTACAGTCTGCCATGCGTATCAGTCTGCTCATGCATATTAGTATGCCATGCAATGCAGTCGTCATGCATGTGCAGTGTGCAGGAGTAGACTGCACTCTCATGCTGTTGCAGAAGCAGAGAGGAAAGAAGTGGCCACTTGCGTTTGGAGAAGAGCACATTCTTTAATGCACACTTTCAAATTGCAAAAGGAGGTTGCAGCAATCAGATCAGGCAGAAAGTGCAATTTGCATGTCCAAATATGGAGTTAGAAAATTGTTTTTAAAATGTCTGATGTGTAAGTTCCCAGGACAATTAGGAATGGGTAAAGAATTCACTTTGTAAAATTAAGTGTTGCAATCCAGCTTTTGAATTAAAGTGGTGAATAGGTACACTTCTGAGGTCCTCAGCACTAAAATGATATATGGATATATGAAGTATTCTTATTTTGAACCCTGCCAGCCTGTACTGTGAGCCTGCAGTGCTGAAGATGAGCTGTGCTGTATATCCATAACTCCACCTGACAGAAAGGGTAGTTATTTTTTATTATCACCTTTTCTCTTTCCTCTTCCCCTTTTTATGTTTTTTTTTAAAAGGCAGCCATGTTCAGCTACAACATTCAACTGACAACACACACACACACACATACACATGATCAAATCATTTCAGACTTTGATTAGACCCCACACATGGGCTCTTAATTACTTACTGATTAAATATCTGAATTATTGGTCTTGTGAAAGAGCTGCAATGTGCTTCCATTATTTAGACTGTATTTAGTACCCTTATCTGGAGCGACTTGCATTCCTCACATTTTATACATATCACCCATTTTGTTGCCACTTGTTGTTTTACTGTAGCAATTAGGCTTTAGGACTTTGCTCTAGGGTCCAATGGAAGGGCCTGACCTGGGGCTCAACCCCCAGCCTTCTGGTTAGTAGCTTGGTCAGTAGCATCGCTGGCATATGGAGGTACATTATGGCTAATGAGCAATTCAGGTGTGGAACTGCGCTGTCTGTTTAGATATGAACTATTTGCCTCCTCTTCTATTTTCTATTGGAGGAATACATATTCTGAAGTAATCACTAATTAACCAGGTCTCCTGTCAAGTGGACTGTACCATTTTTACTCAGTCGTATTTTGATTCAGTCGTTTATTTTTTGCTGTTGCAAACAAGACTACTTTGGCAAAGTATTTTCTCATGAATTTCCTATGTTTTTTATATTTCTGAGAAGGTCTCTTTGAAATACAAACCATTTTTGAAAGAAGTCCTGCCAAAAAAGGCAGCATCAAACAAAAGACATAACATAATTTAAACAATACTAGTATTATGCTACCCCCCCCCCCTTTTCTCCCCAGTTTTGAATAGCTGCAGTCATTGTGACAGCCTCTGACGTCATGCCGCAGTTCACAAGTCAAGCTCGCACAGTCATGAACCGGAGGAAGAACCTTTTTGTGTGGCTTAACTAGCAGATCTGTGGGTGCCCAATCAACCAGCAGGGGTTGCTGAGGCATTATGAAGCTCTTCCCTGGCCCTGGCCGACTGAAACTGTGGAATCCCTGGGCGATGCTAGAGTCAATTGTGCATGACACTGTTGGACTGTTGGCCAGTCATCACTGGATGGTTCCAGGTTTAACCCTTTCACACAGATGCCAAATCTGGCCAATCCTATCCCATTTAGGGGGTATTCTATTTAAGGCTTTATAACTCCAGATATGAGCACCACAGAGACTTGGAAAATGGGTTAATTGAAGGAAGAAACTTGTACCATATGCAATGCTGACTTCGTTTATATTCATAATTTATGCAGAAATAAAATGCCGCAATTGCAATTATCTTGGCTAAAATGCAAAAATGGCATTTCTTCTCCTTTGATTTGAAATGAAATACTGAAACATTGGGTATATAAAACAAGTAAAACTATATATGTGTGTGTATATATATATATAAATGGTAAATGGACTGCATTTATATAGCGCTTTTATCCAAAGCGCTTTACAATTGATGCCTCTCATTCACCAGAGCAGTTAGGGGTTAGGGGTTAGGTGTCTTGCTCAAGGACACTTCGACATGCCAGGGCGGGGTTTGAACCGGCAACCCTCCGACTGCCAGACAATCGGTCTTACCTCCTGAGCTATGTCGCCTATATATATATAGTTCATAACCATAATTCCTTTTCCAGAAGTGTGCACAGTCTTGAGTGTGATATGTGGAACTACTAAAGATCTGTGAAACAAAAAGTAGGCAGTGTACCCTGGTGTCCCTTAATGTCTCCACATCTATCCATAATGTCAAAATTGTACATTGCTGTAAATCATATCATAATCATGACTGTTTTGACTCATGCAACTCAGTTTTGCATCATTTTCAAGTGGGAATTACTATCTTTTTATCAGTATGGGGATCTAAGATATCCAGGTATCCAAAAACATGTCCAAAACTGAATAAAACTTTTTTTTCCACTGTAAAGCATATACATTTGCCCCTTACGATGGTTATTTGAAACATTGGTATCACATTGAAAAATAATGCAAAAACCTTGTAACACACCATGGTACACATACGTAAATATGTAATCATTCTCTCTTGTATGTTTTTCTGTACCCTACAGTATGTAATCTTTTGTTTCATGGGGTTGGAATTACATTTTACAAATGTTACTATTTATGATCACTCCAAGGGAAATTTTATGTTCATCTAGCACATATCAGCACACGATAAATTTGAATGAATGTTTTCAGTGTCCTGAGTGACATGTATAATCCTTCGAGATACTAATACCCCACATTATGTATAGTAATATTACAATAAAATAGTATTCCACCATCACAAAATGTTACTAGCTTCACGGTAAATGGTGCATGAAACATAATACATGACTGAGCCACCTATGAACGCTTATACTACAGTATGTGAAATGCCCACATTAGAGAATAGTGCAAACCTCTTGAAAGACACACAATTTCATTGTGAGTGGTATGAATTTGAATAAAGCAGGCCGCTACAAGCCTCTGTGCTAACACAGCCCAGGGTACGCTCACAATGTCCCTATACTGACCTATTGGTTAGCCCCCAATACAAATATGCTGAGCATTATTAGCAAAGGCTAACAGTTGTTTCTTACGACTAATGTGAATATAGCAATATCAAAATTTGACACAATGTAAATAATTGAAATGGTACAAGCAGTAATGCTACATCTTCACCATGTTCGTATGTATCCTGGCTAGACTTTGTGCATCTTCCTCCTCTTCTGGCCCACTCCCCAAATCCATGTCAAAGCATAGCGAGAATATGCTTTTACGCCATTCTGATGACTTGGCAAAATTAATAAAATCTCCAAATAATCAAAGGAAAAATGCAGTTACACCTCACCGAGTGCTTGCATATTACTGTGTAATGTTACGGTTGAAACTCATGAAACTCTGTTTGGCTGGGCTCTTAATCATTGGTATAAAATTACAGTGAAATGTGCCATTGGAAAGCTTACACAGTAATCTACTGGATGAGACTAAATATTATAAATGACCTAGAATGAACTGAAAAGAGTTACAGAGGCATAAAATGCAAGTGAGCTATTGCGTGTGGCCAATATAAATGTCTCCCCGGCTTTCTATTTGTGTCCTTATTTCTTAAACAGATTGTTTAAGACAATAAATGACTGCTGAATCTTGAAAGGGACATCTGTACATGTAAAACAAATGGTAATATTGTACAGTTTTTCCGTATTTAGATATTGATAGTAGAATTAGGTGGTATAATTCTACAAAAATTCCTCGTTTATTTTTCTGTTCAGTGAGCAGCATTTTTCGCCGCTGTATTGGCATACCTTCAATCAACATCTCATCAACAGTTTGGAAAAAAGTCATTTCTCCATTACAGAGAAAGGATCAGGCATTTTAATTCAGCCAGTGTCATAAGGGTGACCGTTAAATGGATATGCAGATGAAATGAGGAAATTGAATGCGCTACACCATATGAACAGGAGCACAGGACTAAAACAGCCAGCTGTACAGTATATGCCAGCAAGCTGAAGAACAACTGCTGAAATAACAACAATAATGAAATTATTACAATATCGATGCTAAATAAGTTGGTAACAATGTGTTTAAAATCTTTAAAACATTTTAAATTGACTTTATCACATATTAATTCCATCTATATTTATGTTTGCACTTACCGTTCAGGTTCCTCATACACACAAACGCTTAATAACATTGAACATATACAGTATGGGGCTTGTGTGCCTTCCTGGACCAGGGCCAGGATTCAAACCCTAAAAATTCCAAACTTGAGTGGATTAGTTTACTCAGTTCCATTTTGTATTTGAGCACAAACCTTACAGCTTAAAGCAGACTATTATATCCCATTATACTGCAGATTGTGTTTTATTTTGCCTTTTCCAATTTGCCAATTCTCAGAGGACATGGGAGGGGAAAAAATATTTGTAAGGAAACATGGGCAAAAATTCTATGTGTAAATACCGCCATGAAATTGAACAATTTGAGACATTTGTTTGGTTACCAGCAGCTTCAAAATGCAACAGTCACATTGTTCTTATTTGTGTGTGGCATCCGTTTACTCTTATTTTGGTGTCACCATTTTTTACTTATAACATATGGAGTGACTTCAAGATGTATGTTTTATATGTAGGGAAAAATGCAAACATTTCTGTCGGCAGTGTAGCTGCACTACGCTGTTGAAACCGCAGAGGGTTCATCAACTACGGGAAAAGCTTCAGGATGTGGTACGGACACGGCGACAGGTGACGGTTGAATACCCCGCCCAGATACCGAGCCTCATGATGAGCGCTGCTTCTCCTTTTATGTGGAGACTGTTTGCCTAACCTTTTAGCGGGGCCATTCATAGATCCTCCCCCCTCAGCTGGCAGATAAGGAGCGGGCCAGGAGATCGCTGCTGGAAGAAACCACTTTCACATAAACCTGTGCTGTAAATCCTGGTCTGAACAGCAGACACAAAGCACCCCGCCCTCCTAGCGTCCAGTGACCCGCGCAGGGCCCGCCCAGAACTCAAAGCAAGGTTCGGTCAGAGGGGTCCGGACCCCGGCCCCGGCCCCGCTCCGCTCCCATTCCGGCCGGTCGGCGTGGCGCTCTCTCTCTCTCTCTCTCCCCTCCCCCTCTCCTCTCCTCCCTGTTCATGCAGGCTGTAGATGGTGTGAAAGGACAGTGAGGCCGCTTGTCTTGTTGGTTTAGGCTGCTTCCTGCGTGCCCCTCTCTCCCAGCTGTTGAGGAGCGGGGACAGTCAACACATCTGTTTCAACGGCTGGTAATTAGCAGGGGCTTAATTACGGTCCGGGTTTAACTGGCGATCCCCCGCGAGGCCGGTGGCGAGGGGAGGGTTTGTTTACCCAGTGTCCCCTGCAGCCAGGCCCACTTCGCCTTCCACGCCATCTCCCTGAGTAGGTGCTGAGTGGCGAGACAAAGCTCTGAATGGTGTCCTCCGTGCGGTCTCCTCATTGTCACCCCCCCCCCCCCTTTGGTGTGCTGCTCCTTTCTCAATGGGGTGAATAAAAATGCCACAGAGGCCTTTTGCTGCAGACAGGCACGGCCGTGTCTTTTGAAAGGGCGTTGGCAGGGCATGCTGAAATGCACAACCACAGGAACACCCCCACAATTAACAGCTTTGTCTGGGAGAATTTAGCTGACGCTTAATGTAAGTGCGTTTAACGTGCATGCCAGTTCCACAATGTTAATGAACTGATGAGTCACTTGTAACGGATTTAGAATCGCAGTTCCCGTTGAATTCAGAATTATTACTGCAGGGTCTATAATGCACTTCTCATTGTAAGTCAAGGTTTGAACTGAAGTCATGCAAAAGTGTCGTGCTAAACAAACTTTATATTCTGGAAAAGTTTTTTAAAAGTCAATGCCGTCAGTAAATATAGCTGCAGGCAGTGATGACGGGGCCAAGCATACATAGCCACAATGAAGTCAGTTAGTTTGCAGTGTACCGAAAGGTATAAAGCAATATACTTTATATTAAAATGTAATTAAACCGAGACTTAATTATGCAGTCAAATAAAAAGAACGCTGAAAAAAGCCGATGCTGATTTAAATGGTGCCAAAATCCATGATATTATTGAAACTTGCGTTTCCCTTCTGTCTTTAATGTAGTCTTTGCAAATACGGAGCGCTATGCTGATTTTAAAAGTCTCTGTAAAACACAGCTCTGGTGGCATTGACGGTACGGCACAAAAAGATGTGTGTGTTCCAGAATGCGCTCGTGTGTGTTTTTGGACCTGGGACCACCTGGCGGTGCCCTAAAGCCTGGTGTATCTGCTCCCAAACAGGAGGAACTGGAGGCTGTTTCCTGGGAGCGCGACGTGGCCGTGGAGCGCAGTCAGGGCCTGGAGGAAGAGCTCCAGTCGCTGCGAGCGCATTACAGGTGCGTGCGTGGGGTCCGCTGTTCCCGCCCCAGTCCCGTCCCTCGGACACTGGCACCGAAAACCAGAAGCTGTGGGTGCACCGAACACAGGCTCTTCCACCCTGCATTGTCTTTAGCCATCAAAGGGAACTGAAGCGCCAAATAAATCACCATGCCATCAATTCATTTAATATGGAATATTCATTGTTTTTTTTTTTTGTTTAGTTGCTGGGAGTTGCATTTAGCAATTTTTTATTTATCCTTTTTGAATGAACACTGCGTGTGCTTTAATGAGAAATGTGTGTGTGTGTGTGTGTGTGTGTGTGTGCGCATGATTGCTTTCATTAATTAGCAAGGGGTAATACAATTATGATACTCCGTTTAAACTACTTATTAAAGAATTCACTATTTTTATAATATTAGTTTAAAAAGTGTCTAGATATTCGTAATGTAAGTGCACTAGCAGCTGCTACCTTAACCAGTAGAATGGCAGATGAGTAGGTTTTAGTTGTTAATAGCCCAGATATTTGCATATTGAGCTTTAGGAGCACACGCTGATGAATGAAATAGATGGAATCAAGGGTGCGACAACAAATAGAGCAACACATACCTTATAGCCAGTTATTCACATAGCTTCCCCATTTCATATGTGCATTTTGGAAATATGCTTACATTTTGGTTTGTAATTGTTCTCATGAATGTGTTCATGAGTAATAAGTGTAATTGAAGAACCATAATTTCATTTTTCCTTCATAAATAATGAAAACAGCCAGGACTTGGTAGTGTCCTCAGAATTTTGGTCTCCACTGTAAATACAGTGAGCTCCATAATGATTGGGACAAAGCTTTTTTTCTTTTTATTTATTTGGCTCTGTACTCCACAATTTTAGATGAGTTATCAAATGTGGTTAAAGTGCACATTCTCAGCTTTTGTTTAAGGGTATTTCATACCCTTTGGTTTCACCATGTTGAAATTACAGCACTTTTTATACACAGCCCCCCCATTTTAGGACATATAATGTTTGGGACATATTAATATTATGCAAATGGTATACTGGTGATGCTCTGCCAGACCTGTACTGCACTCATCTTCAGCTCCTGATTGTATTGGGGGCCTAGTTGCCTTAAGTTTTCTCTTCAGCATATGAAACGCATGTTCAATTGGATTCAGATCACGTGAATGGCTTAGCCCATCAAGACTTTGGCTTGAAAAACTCCAGTTTTTGGCTTTGAAACTCTTTTGTTGCTCTAGCAGTATATTTGTGATCATTGTATTGCTGAGAGTAAAGTCTCAAAATAACAAATTTTTTAAAAAGAAACTTGCAAATTAAGGTCACTGAATGCACACATCACTTGATCCACAAATACAGATTCAGCACTTCACAAGCCAACTTTTTATTTCAGAATGCCTTATTGCAAAAAATACACATGAAAATTGGAAACATTTTTGGTTTTCATATATAAAGTATGAGGTATTTGTGCAAAAGGGAAATATGTATTCACAAATATGTATGTGTTTGAAATCTGTGCTCATTCATTTAAATGACAATTTTCAAGACAAAAGCTGAAACATATTTGTTTGTGGATCGTAAAACACGTTTTTGACTCTTATTTATGGATCATGAAACACGCATTTGTCAATAATATTGAGACCAATCTCTCTCCATATTCTAGCTGCTTATCTAATGAAACAGTTCAACTTTGACTACCTTCTGGGCTCTCCGTGGCCTAGTAACTGTCTCAGTAGACTGTTGAGTTTCTATCCACGAACAGCCACATTAGTAGTTACTGATACAGATTTTCATGGTGATAGATCTTTTAACCAAATGAGCACGGTGTTGCGCCTCACAGTCTTCCCTCCGCAGCGAAAGCGTCCGTGGTGCTAGGCGGGTCATCGTCCTCGCAGTTATTCAAAAAAGGCCAGATAAAGGAGCTGTGAACTCTCTGTCATCCCGCTCCAGAGGACAGAGCCCAGGGGCTGAAACGGGCAAAGCCCTGCGTTGTTTGTTCAGGTCTGGCAGCCAGGAGGTGGGTGTGGTCTGTGGGGGGATTTTTCATGGAATAACGAGATACTGGGTACATTGCACTGGAAAATTCATCATTAGAACTCTGTGAAAACAGCCTCTGTGAAAATGGTTCCCTTTAATTTCTCTCTACCTTTTTCTGTCTCTGAGGACAGTGCCTCCCCCTGTCACACCCTGCTGCAAGTTTAGCCCCTGGGTGGTGGGATGATGGTGGTTTTAAAATTCCATTCTGACCTATGTGGAAATGGTGGGGTCTGTGCACAGCTGGTAGCCGTGGTTGGGATTCAGGGGGTCTGTGCACTGCTGGTAGCTGTGGTTGGGATTCAGGGGGTCTGTGGACAGCTGGCAGCTGTGGTTGGGATTCAGGGGGTCTGTGCACAGCTGGTAGCCGTGGTTGGGATTCAGGGGGTCTGTGCACAGCTGGTAGCCGTGGTTGGGATTCAGGGGGTCTGTGCACTGCTGGTAGCCGTGGTTGGGATTCAGGGGGTCTGTGCACAGCTGGTAGCTGTGGTTGGGATTCAGGGGGTCTGTGCACCGCTGGTAGCTGTGGTTGGGATTCAGAGAGTCTGTGCTCTGCTGGTAACCGTGGTTGGGATTCAGGGGGTCTGTGCAGTGCTGGTAGCCGTGGTTGGGATTCAGGGGGTCTGTGCATTGCTGGTAGCCGTGGTTGGGATTCAGGGGGTCTGTGCACTGCTGGTAGCCGTGGTTGGGATTCAGGGGGTCTGTGCACAGCTGGTAGCTGTGGTTGGGATTCAGGGGGTCTGTGCACCGCTGGTAGCTGTGGTTGGGATTCAGGGGGTCTGTGCACTGCTGGTAACCGTGGTTGGGATTCAGGGGGTCTGTGCACAGCGGGTAGCCGTGGTTGGGAGTACACAGTTGCTGTGCGTGGGCACTTGTCACATCTTGGTTGTTGGCTCATAGTGTCCAAGTCCCAGCACAAAATTTGTCAACAGAAGCATCATATTCAGACACCAGTATCAGCTGTATCAAGAAGAAAGGCTCAGTAAAAAATAATGTCCATTCAAACTGGAATCACTGATGCAACTGAAGGGACTTGATTTCTTGTGTTTGTGTGTTGTGCGTATTTTGGCAGGTAGTTATATAGCTAAATTAGTACAGAAACCATGATAACTGAAGCGTTGACTCTGTCATTACTCTAAAGTGGTATGTGATGAGTTGATCTCATATAGTCACCCAGGTGAGCCATGTCAGGCTAGATTAGACCACAGAACTGCAGTTGGCCCCAGGAACTGGTTTGGTGGCTTACATCCTGTTGTAATGTGAAGCATATCCTCATAAAGGCTGAGCATTTGCATAAATCTGTATTTCTAATTTTTTTCTGTTTGTTTTGAACGATCTGATCTGTTATGCTGTATGTTTGTCTATTGCCGCTCTACACGACAGTAGCCATGGGAGTGGAGTTCTCGGGAGTTCCCCCCCAACCCCCGTCTGGCCTGGCGGCGGGGGCTGAAACTGTGTTTGTTCCCAATTTGCATTGTGTGAGGGAGGCGGTGGAGCCGCGGGCCCCGTCCGCTGGCCTGCGGAGACGGGCCTTTGTAGGGAAATGGCGGGCCGAGCCTGACAAAGCGCTGGAGACGGTCCGGCGTGTTTGCTCTCGGGATTCGCCCACCCCCCCTCTCCATTGTGCTCGACTTCAGCGTCCCAGATACAGATTAAAGCAGAGTGGCCTTCAGCAGAGACGCGCAAGCTGCTGTGACGAAGGGGGGGGAGGAATGGCCACTCGAATAACCCCCCATGTAGGGGGGGGGGGTCGTGGTTAAGGAAAAACAATAGAAAAACATTACTGCAAGGCGCGAGTTGTTCTGGTGTGTTTAGATTGGACTGACGGGTTGAGGGGAGATGGTGCTTTGTTTGAGAGTCAGCCAGCACTGGAAGGAATCCAGCCAACTGGGACACATATTAACACCCTATTCCTGCCCTGAAAGACCCTCTTGGGATGGGATATATTCACTGGTGCAAATGGAACCTCACTTTAACACCTTTAACTCAATAGTCATTAGCGCAGTTCGATCTGGGGCTGGACTCTCCTGTTAGCACAGTCTGAGCTGCGACTGGAGTCCCTCCTATTAGCACAGTCTGAGCTGGGACTGGACTCTCCTATTAGCACAGTCTGAGCTGGGACTGGACTCTCCTATTAGCACAGTCTGAGCTGCGACTGGAGTCCCTCCTATTAGCACAGTCTGAGCTGGGACTGGAGTCCCTCCTATTAGCACAGTCTGAGCTGCGACTGGAGTCCCTCCTATTAGCACAGTCTGAGCTGGGACTGGAGTCCCTCCTATTAGCACAGTCTGATCTGGGACTGGACTCTCCTATTAGCACAGTCTGAGCTGGGACTGGACTCTCCTATTAGCACAGTCTGAGCTGGGACTGGACTCTCCTATTAGCACAGTCTGAGCTGGGACTGGAGTCCCTCCTATTAGCACAGTCTGAGCTGCGACTGGAGTCCCTCCTATTAGCACAGTCTGAGCTGCGACTGGAGTCCCTCCTATTAGCACAGTCTGAGCTGCGACTGGAGTCCCTCCTATTAGCACAGTCTGATCTGGGACTGGAGTCTCCTGTTAGCACAGTCTGAGCTGGGACTGGAGTCCCTCCTATTAGCACAGTCTGATCTGGGACTGGACTCTCCTATTAGCACAGTCTGAGCTGGGACTGGAGTCCCTCCTATTAGCACAGTCTGATCTGGGACTGGAGTCTCCTGTTAGCACAGTCTGAGCTGGGACTGGAGTCCCTCCTATTAGCACAGTCTGATCTGGGACTGGAGTCTCCTGTTAGCACAGTCTGAGCTGGGACTGGAGTCCCTCCTATTAGCACAGTCTGATCTGGGACTGGACTCTCCTATTAGCACAGTCTGATCTGGGACTGGTCTCTCCTATTAGCACAGTCTGAGCTGGGACTGGAGTCTGCTATTAGCACAGTCTGATCTGGGACTGGACTCTCCTATTAGCACAGTCTGAGCTGGGACTGGAGTCTGCTATTAGCACAGTCTGATCTGGGACTGGACTCTCCTATTAGCACAGTCTGAGCTGGGACTCAAATCTGTTTTTAGCGGAGTTGGAGCTGGGACTGGACTCTCCTGTTAGCGCAGTATCGGCTGGGACTGGATCATGCCGTTGTGAACGGCTGCTCCACTGTGATCTGTGTCATTGTTATTTGTCACTCTGTTTCCAAGGAGACGTTTAGCGACATCCACAGTTTACTTTGGACACATGAGCATAAAGGTTTCCAGTTGGTGGGAATGTTAAGGCTGAGTTACCAGAGTTACCTGCAGAAGCCACTCAGTCCAATGAAAGCATTAGCATACATTGCGCTAACCATGCGCCAAATGGCCGCTTGAGGAAGGCGCTCTCTGCATTTACCCTTTTCTTTTTTTCTTGAGTCCTGCAGAACGAGTGACCAGGGTGTCTGCCATTTTAGGCTGAATTCGAATTTCAGTGACAGGGCTTGGTCTCAATGGGCAGGTCCCCAGTCACCTGAATGAAAAGGCCCTTCCAGTTTGTGCTGCAAAACGCATCAGCCGCCCTGGCGTGCGAGCTTCGGCGGAGAGCGGGAGAAAGAGGAAGCGCGTGGGTTTGTGACGCACGCCGCTCCTGGAAACCGCCAGCCGCTGCTGTTGGCGCTTACATCACTCAGGTGGGCGGGCGGTGCTGGCAGCGGAGGGAAGAACAGGCTCGTGAAAAACAATGCGGACTCATTTATGCCTGTTCCCTAAAGCAGGCGACACCTTGCAGGCTTGTTTTTGTGGAGCCGGCGTTGCCATAGCAGTGAGCGGACAGGGCGGGGCAGGCGGAGCTGTGGGCTTGCCAGGGCAGGGTGGCGGAGGACGCCTGTCTGTGGCTCCTGCTCTGTGGTGACCGGCCCCTGTTTGCTCAGAGCGCAGCAGATAAGTCTCTATTAAAAGGTTCTTTTACATATTCCTGTGATAGCATGCCTCTGAACCCATTAACCATTAACCAGGGATTTGCTTTTCAGAACTGGAGGGCAGGTTCGTTAGGAGCTCCTTGCTGTCCAGCACCTGCGATTAGCTATCTGATGAACTGAGTTAATGGTTAACTGCAGGTTCGAAATGGCAATCCACTCTGTCCCCATCAGAAGGGCTAGAGAAACCGACAGTCACATACACATATGCACTTATACCCACACGCACACGCACATCCAGGTGAAAAGTCTAAGTGACTGATGAAGCTCATATTTGTGACGCATTGTGGTATTTGTTTCCTTTGATCAAACGCGTCATGGTGCCTAGTAGAATGACATACTGACAGAAAAAACCATTGTACATTGTGTAGCTTCAATGACCCAAATTTTAATCCTTACTGGTTCCCCCATCGCTTGTACCCCTGAATTTACAGGACCTGGTGCAAGAGTTTTATTGACATTGATCCCTTTCTGTAGAGGTGTGGCGATTCCAAGTGGTTATTTTGCTGGGTTTAAAAAAATAATAAAATAAAGCCAATTCCAGCAAGCCAATGTCTTCCACATTGCCTGCTGCCTCTCGGCTCTCTCCTTGGAGGACCACTGCCCTATTTGGTCTCATATTTCACTAATTCGCAGCAGCTGTAATTTAAGTGTATTCAGTGTTCATAGACTGGCCCACAGACACGCCCAGTTCAGGGACATTGATGGTCACGTAAATGAATTTTCACTGCCAAATTTTGTTTTGGTCACTGTGTAAGGGAGAGAGCCTCAAACAGGGAATATGATTACTTCACTACTATCTCATGACAAAAATGCAGTGGACCACAGACGTGCTTATATAACATCATCAGAAATATCTATTAAAGCTTCAAATCACATGTTTGTAAACTTTAGAGTGTGTTTTTTGTATGCATATCCTCTTAAGAGGCTCAGAAATTTGTTTTTGTTTCTTTGTAGGAAACATGAGTCTCTGGTCAAGAGCCATATATTCTACTGTGCTGAAACCTGCACTACAATGGACATTCAAAAATAAAAATAATAAATAAATAATATTTTAAAAAATATTTTCACTGCTAAATGTTTTTCTCACCCAAGACACTTGCATTTTGCCAAAAAAATAAAATACTTAAACTTTATTTCTGACCTTCTGAGGATATATATGTGCATGTTTGCACGCACACATGCCGATCGATAGACCAGCAGACAGCCTAGTGAACTTGTACTGGTATCTTGTGCAGGTCTGTGGGCATGTTTGTTTTCATAAATGCTCATTCAGATATACCTGGTAATGTTTATCATTGTTTTATTTTATGGCAGTTGTTTTGTGCTTGGGCTGATTTGGGAGAAAGTCGTGACAGTTCCTTAGCCTGCATTATTTGTGTAAAGTGCACCAGTGTCACACTTACTCCTGAAGGATGGCCATCTCCAGGACACAGAGAGACTGTCTTTCATACAATGGTCAAAAAGAAAAAAACAGAATCACATTTTATCCCCTTTTTCGCCTCTCATATTTAAATGCTTGTCCAGAAAGGAACTGCGCTTCAGAATCTGAGCACCAGTTTGTGTTGCTGCGTTTTTATTTTTCTCTGAAGTGTTTATCAAACTGACCTAAATTGCAATGATTTGTGCTTTATGCGTTGCCTTGCACAAATAATTTTGGGGCGGGAACAGGGGGTTAGGGGGACTAGATAAGATAATCCGTTGTGAAGCAATCCTCCTCAGCCCTTGTTTGTGTCTGCCATTGGACCTTTGTACCCAATATGTTTGCATTTAATTAAACAAAGCACACAAGTTTGCATCACTCCATGGCTATCAATATCACATCTGAATTGATTACCTTCCGCTCTGATGTGAAAAGACATAAAACGGTAGCTTCCTTCAAACTAATTAAAAACTGCAATGGGTCAGAATGACTAATATGATTTTAAGGCAATGTACACATAATTACCTGGGGACCTGAGCACCGGCAGGACGGTGCCCATTAATCTAGCTCTCTCTGTCAGTCCAGACTGACTGACTGCAGCGCAGGCAGGCCTGTCAAAGATAAAAGAAAGGAAAAAAAGAAATCTCGGCATTGTTATCCAAAGCTATCCGTAGCTTTATTCACCTTAGAGCTTGTAGTGTCTCTAGCACGCGTCTGCCTCAGGGATAGTCTTAATATAATTTGTTTCTATTTATTAATCCTGTATGTAAACAGAACCTTATCAGACCCTGTGTTGGTGAAGTCGGTATATTCCATCAAGCAAATATTTTTTTTCCTGTGCCTAAATTTAATATTACTCGGATGCAGACTGATTTATTGAAGACACGCACTTGTCTTCTGTACACTTAGGCCCACTCCCACTGGCCATGAACATCACTTAATGTGGATGGCAAGAGAAATATTTAAATGTAAAGCAAAATCAAAGTGTAATCTACGTGATGTTGTTTATGTTAGTGCTGAAAAAGACTGAGGTTCTGGCTTGCTGATTGTGTCTGGACAGATAAGTCGGCTCTGGCTGAGCGCTCATTTTCTGCTCGAACATGAGGAAAAGGCATCCGTAGTAAAAATCTGGTCCTGGTCTCCATGCGCTTACCGTTAGTCCTCTTACCAAGGAGAATCCATATCACATCCAGAACTAGCAGGAGTGAAAGACAATATTCAGTCCTGTAGTGCATTACTGAATTGCGTGAATATCCAACACGCTGATAATGGGTCAAGCATTTGGCTCTCTGCATACATAAAGAAATGACACTGATTCATTGGCAAGTAGGCAAAGATTGGGGTGAAAAAAGGCAAAGCTTTGAGTTTGACTTTGTGGTAGTATTACAAAAGATTGTGGTACACCTCGAGCAAATAAAGGTAAAAGAAACCAAGGGCTGAAGCTGGTGGAGGAGCTGGGAATGAAAAGCTGTCGTCCTGTTATTGCCTTACCCATCTCCCAAGTGCTCTCTCCTTCTTCGGCTTCCATCTGCTCTTCCCCTCCTTTTTAATATCAAGTTATTTCCGTTTTATTGCTGTACTTCAATTACTTTTGGCAATGACATTAAATTCTTCCCCTTGCTGAGAGGGTTATAATTACATATTGCATTTTGGAGATGAAGAACTAAAAAAGGCACCCAATTCTTTCTTTTTTTTTTCTTAAAAAAAATCATTTCACAAGTGGGATTCCGAATTTTATGATAGTATTGCATTTAAATGTTTACATGTTGAGTTGTTGCTAACCTGTTCCCTGCCTCTCCATAACAATTATGAGAAGACAAATGAACAAGGCGTAATGAAAAAAATGTGAATTTTCTGTGACAAGATATGTCCATGTACATTTTGTTATACATGAATTTTGCAGTTAGAAGCTTGTGCGTTTTTCTCTTCTAATAGGGAATTCTTGTTCAGTTCATGTTTTCCATCTGTTTCCAGTGCTAATTAGTGTAGGGCTTGCTTACTTGTGGCTGAATTGTTATTGTAAGCTGCTGCTACCCTGAAAGGCAAGCGGGTGTGGGTGTCTTTTGCCAAGTGAACCACCTCAAGTTTAGACAACGGTGCTACTAATGTTTACTTGGTCTTTTTTTATTATTTAAAGCTGCCTCACAGTCAACTGAAAATCATCTGTCTCCTCCTCACCTCCGTGCTCCCAGTCAATTTGGCGCGCTAAGTCTCACTCGCCGGTAATGTATTCGGTTGACATTCTGCCGCATTATTACCTCCCGATATTGTTTCTTGTACTGACATTCCGCTCGAATATTAAACTTGTCTGTTGATGCAGGCTGTTGGTACAGAGTGACATTTCTCAGCGACAGGTAAACTGTCAGCTTGCTTTCGTTGGTAAGGTCAAGCTGCCGACTGTTAGCGCGTGGAACACGGAACAGCGTACGGTCATCTGCAGCTCTGTAACTGGGGAGGCTGGACTGACTCAAAGAGAGGCAAAACACCGATTATATACCGAGTACTTGGGTGGAATTTGCGGTGCTGTTTTTGTCTTCACTTTGAGGCCGGTCCGCCCAGACTGTGCTGCCTGTTATGCTGTTTTAGAGCAGTATTTATTAATATTTTTTGTCATGAACACTGTAACTGCTCAAACAAGTTATTTTACTCTCACTCTTATCTCACTACAATTGAGCGCTCACTCATGCAAGTGGAAGGACAGGTGGGTAGTGCTTCAGGAGTCTGTGGTGAAAGGTCAGCCCTTTTACAGAAATACACGTGGGAGTCAAATGGACAATTGCTAATTGTCAGCTGTGGCCATCTTTCTTTTTTGTTTTTAGCGTTCTCCAGAGGAAGTGAAAGTGAATGACCCAGAGAAATTAGGGCTGTGGGGATTTCCCCTTAATTGAAATGCAGTTTGGGATTGCCTTGAGATATAAATCTTATATATTGACATATACTATATATATATATATATATATATATATATATAATCCCCCCCCCCATTTCAATCATTTTACAGAGAACATTAACAAATATATATATATACACACAATGCCCCCCCATCACCACCCACCTTCCCATATGGCAGTTCAAGTTAAATTGAAAGGAAGTAATGGAACCCATATGCAAGCAGAAACCAAATGTAACAGAAAAAAACATTTAAAAACTTGCCAATTTATCTTGATCCATCCAGCTGTCTAGCTGGCACCATTCTGTTAGCTAGCTAACTAGATATATTCTTAAGTTCATGATTATAATCATATAACCAGCCAGCTATTGGCAACCTGACTAAAATGTTAATTGTTTCTTGCTACATTTGTAATCATAGTCATTACATTACATTACATTACATTTATTTGGCAGACACTTTTATCCAAAGCGACATACAAAAGTGCATTTCATGGTCATGGACAACTACAAAACACAGGTGCAAAACAACATAGTCAACTGTCGAATGTCATTAAGACCTTGCTTTAGCATGTCCTGTAAGGTAGTGGAGCGGAGTTAAGGTAAGGTAGTGGTCATGGAGTTAAGGAGAACTGAAACTATATGAAACCATTTCCTGTGTGATATTTGAAAACTTTTCTGGTAAAAATAGCCGGTAGAACCCTGTAATTCGAAGCTCTGGAATTTTCACCATTGACAAAATGTACTGTGGATCATGTGTAGTGTATTTTAAGTACAGACCTTTGCTATTTCTCTAGAAAATAAAATACAACAGGAGCCCCACCAACACAAAATTATCAAATTAAAAAATAATATTATCGGCAAATTTGCACTGTTTAATGAATTTGGATGTAATTGCTAAAATTGGCATTTCACCAATTTTATGTGCCAGCAAGATATTTTAATGGCAGACATGTCAGCACATGCCTGGGTTAGACCATTTGTTTACATTAATTCAGTTTCTTTGTATTAGCTGTTTTAATCTGTGTTGATTAATCTACACACTGTTCTTGACGGTTCTAACTTAAATTGGCAGCAAACCACTATACATTTTGTTGCCATACTGCAGTGATGTCCTGTGTTTTATGAACAATTTGGAAACTAATGTTAATTGTACATTAGTATTATAATGATTGCTGATCTACGGTCACTATTGTATTCCTGCTTTGCTTTACTACTATGCACAGACCCATATTATGGGAAACAAATATGCTACCACTTTATTATTATGTTGCTCTAGTAAGGGTAAACAATGTGTGTTGCTTAAAACACTTGTCCATTGAATGAACAATCACTTTTTATTACAGAGTAAACCATTTCAACTTTGCACAAGCCACAGTGACTAATATTTTAACTCCTTAATCACCATTTAACACATCATAATAGATTTACAACAAATACCTGAAGTGTTTTTAGATTTAATTGTGCGGAACCTATAGGGTATAATATACTGAAGAGCAAGTTCTACTGTAGCAGTTGAAATTGCCAGTGTTTGTTGCTCTTGTTGCTCCCTAAGTATTACAGACAAATTGGGAAACAACTGCACTATTTAATGGCTTTATTTATAAAATAAATATATAATACAATTTCTCATTTTAAATGTGTTTTTCCTGGAATATGTAATATTTATTTTATTGTATTGAGACCGTTGGGAGTATAGTAGGAGGCAGGCTACCAGTTTCTTTGAACAGAAAGTCTCTTGCTCTTTAAGAAGCTCCTGCCTCCTACCCAGGCACCAGATTTCAGACCACAGCGTTCCCTAGTTCTTGGCTTTGTGCTCCAAGCTTATAGAATAACATTGACTGTTTTGACTGTTTGATTGGATCTGGAAAAGTCTTGTTTGATTGAACTACATATGCCCTTAAAGTGCATTTCATTAAATCTAAAAGGTAGTACCTTAGATTGTGAGCCTGACAAGTGAGGCTGCATTTCAGATAATCTCATGCCCTGCCCTTCCTCTCTCCATAGTCTTCACCAGTCCCTGTCCCAGGAGGCCAGCCTGAAGGAGCAGTTTGACTCCACGCTCAATGCCAATTCTGAGGCCTTGCACACCCAGGAGGGCCAGCTCACCCAGGCCACTCTTCACCAAGAGCAGCTTAAGGCCCAAATCCAGGCCCTGGCTTCAGAGCACCAAAGCACACAGGCCCAACTCAAGCTTGCTCGGGAGGCCGAGAAGGAAGCCAGTGAGAAAGTTCAAAAGTGAGTCCCTCCCTAGTTTTGTCAAACCCCCTCCCCCATTCAGCCTCCTCCTTTCTTGAAAGGATTTGCTGATGACAGAATGCTCCATTTTTATTTGTTTTTCACTTTTCTTTTTTTTTTTTTTGTCTCTCCTGAACACTATTGAATTCGGGCATCAAAGTCTGTTTTACACTGTTCTCAAGCTTGGCTATTGTCCTGCTCCTCTTTCAGCCTCTTGGTTTTGTTACTTTAACAGTCACTCCTTGACCAGCTGTGCAGGAGGCTCTGACATCCCCCCCCAGCTAATAAAACACTTTGTAAGGTCCCGGAGCCATATTGCCTTTTACATGCTGTTAAGGCACAGAGGCAGGCCCCCCAGCCTGCTACAATCATCTGACAAGCGGGGGTCACTCTTCACGTGGAAGAGTCACGGCAGCAGCCTGGACAGCAGCAGTAGACCTCACCAGTCTATATAAACAGTGGCTCTCTTTTATTGTCTCCGACTTCGTTTGATGAGGATGGGCACAAAGGATTGTGGGATTCTTTTTGCCCGTAGTCGCTTTCTCTCAGCAGAGCCGCAGAAATGCTCTCTATTGCTTGGCTGCGGGTCAGGCAATAGTGTGAGAAAGGTTCATCTGAAGTTCAGCTTCCAGGGTGGAGTTTCTCACAGACTGAGGGGTCTGAATCTCCACTGAAGGTTTCTTCGCTGAAATGCTTCAGTTTCTCCAATGTTTCAAAAAGCCTTGCTTGAATATCTTATGCAAACACACTGGCTGGACCAGAACAGTGGTTAGAAACAAAAAAAAAGTGAGAGGGAAAGTGTCAAGGGAGACCCGTTTCCAAGTACACAAAGTTCAACTGTAGTTTATCTGAATTCTACATTCTGGTGAAAAGGGGCACCATCAGATCAAACAAGAGCTTTGCTTGTATGTTTGGTTTCATTTGTACACAAATACGGTAGCCTTGAGAGTTTATTTTCAATGGTGAACTGCCCTTTTTTTCCTGGTAGAAGGTGAGAACCAGAAAAGTATTTTTTTCTTTCCTCACAGAGGTAAAGGAACCCTGGCTGGGCCTGTTGGTTCATTGGGCTTCCACTTATCCTTAAATCTGCGACGAGCTGACTTCATACATAAGCTCGCCCTCTGAATATCAATCACTATTCTCCGGGCACCAGAAGTTAGCAACCGGTTATGAGTTTAAGACCAATGCCACACGGTTATATCTGTACCCTGTAGTGGCTTTTTGTTAAGAAAGTAAACCAGCTTTGGCAAAGCAGAGTCACTGCTGTACTGGTAGTACACTGCAGTTATCTACCATGCCCAAGACTTACCACCTATCTCCACATGCCCCTGTCTACTCATCTTCCCCTGCCCCCTTCACCCCTAACTGCCCCTTTCTGTACTCCTCTCCCCCTCCACCCCTAACTACCCCTACCTGCACTCCTCTCCCCCTCCACCCCTAACTACCCCTACCTGCACTCCTCTCCCCCTCCACCCCTAACTGCCCCTACCTGCACTCCTCTCCCCCTCCACCCTAACTGCCCCTACCTGCACTCCTCTCCCCCTCCACCCCTAACTGCCCCTACCTGCACTCCTCTCCCCCTCCACCCCTAACTGCCCCTACCTGCACTCCTCTCCCCCTCCACCCCTAACTGCCCCTACCTGCACTCCTCTCCCCCTCCACCCCTAACTGCCCCTACCTGCACTCCTCTCCCCCTCCACCCCTAACTGCCCTACCTGCACTCCTCTCCCCCTCCACCCCTAACTACCCCTACCTGCACTCCTCTCCCTCTCCACCCCTAACTGCCCCTACCTGCACTCCTCTCCCCCTCCACCCCAAACTGCCCTACCTGCACTCCTCTCCTCTCTGTTCTGCCCCTACCTGCACTCTCTCTCCCCTCCACCCCTAACTGCCCCTACATCTTGTCCTCTGCCTCTCCACCCTAACTGCCCCTACCTGCACTCCTCTCCCCCTCCACCCCTAACTGCCCCTACCTGCACTCCTCTCGCCCTCCACCCCTAACTGCCCCTACCTCTACTCATCTCCCCCTCTGCCTCTAACTTGCCCCTACCTCTACTCATGCTCCCCTCTGCCTCTAACTACCCCTGTCTCTACTCTCCCCCCCCCCCCCCCCTAACTGCCCCTGCCTCTGCAGATCTGGCCCCTCCCCCAGTCTGAGTGTGTGGTTGTCTGGGCAGCCTCCCAGCCCCGCGGCTCCCACAGCCACACAGGGGCTCCCCATGCAAAGCAAACAAGCCCTCAGCCCGACGCGCCGGCTCTTCTGTTTGCGCGCTGAATTAGCGGGTGGGCGGGCGGGTGGGGCGGGGCGGGGGTAGGGCCGGTTCACAAGCGCTCAGAAGCCTCTTCCCACAGGTTGGGAATCAAAATAGGGAGAGCTCTGGTATTGTATTAAAGGGTCCTTTCTAATGGGTATCTGTCCCGCACCCCCCTCCTCTCTGAGCGTCTGAGTGCACGCCCAGCCCTCAGTAGTCCGTCTGTAAAGACTCCACTGTGCCTGCAGACACGCAGCACGCTGAGAAATGTATTTTGAGTGAAAAGGCTCATTTAATACCTCAAGTAACCGGGTGGGAGTCTTACTGTTTTTGGAAGGGCTGGGACGTTGGAGGTCGGGGTGCTAATAAAGGCAACACACACACACACACGTCATTCGCACCCCACGCCGGCGCGAGACCGTCCGTCATCGCAGGACCCGCGACGGGAAGGACGCGCAGCGTGCCGCTCGCCGGGCCGCGCAGCCCCTCGCCGTCCAAACCGCCGCCGCCGCCGTGTTTACGCAGACGCCCCCGAGTCTCTCGCCCCCCCGGGCTCGTCCCGAGAAGAGGCCGGGATCTGCGGTGAGCCAGCTCCGGCTTCCCGAAGCCAAGCGGAGTTCCGCAGAAACGCTCGGCCTCGAGGAATGCCGGGGATTTACGCTGGAGGAACATAAGAAAGCTGCTGCCGTGCTTACTGGCGGTAGATGAGCTTTAATGAGCCTGCGTTGGTGACATGCGCGCGTGCTTTCCGTTTAGGCGTTTAGCGCGCGCTCTCATCCGGGGGACGTTAGGGGCTCCGCGCTCGCCGAGCGTCTGGGCTTCCGCGCTTTGACGAGCAGCTGCGCTCAGCGCTGGCCTCGTTCGCGGGTTTGGGCCCCCGGCGGCCCCTGTAGAAAAGCGGAGCCTCGCAGGGGGGCGGGCGCGGTCACGACCGGGACAGACTTTTCCCAGAATTGGGAGGTTCCCGGCGGGGCGGTGGCGGGGCAGGGATCAGAGACCCTCGCACCCCTGCGCGAGCTGACCCCGTGGCGGAGCGCGGCGGGCTGGGGGGGACGGGCCCCGAGGGCTGCCCCCCTGAGGCTCCGGGAAGCGGCTCTGACGCGGACCCCCGTCGCACGGCGGTGAGAAGAATGCGGGGGGAGCCGGCGCTGCCGGCCGGCGGGAGGAAGCGGGCCGGCGGCGCGGGAATGTGGCACCCGGGTGCCAGCGCCGCCGCTCCGCCGACCGAGGGCCTGAGCTGAATGTCTAATGACCCGCCCGATCAAACTTGGCCGTGGGAAGGGACACAAAGGCCCTTTTCATCGGGGAGCGGGCCGCAGATGGGCCCCGGCGGGCCTGCCTGTCGTATCCCATCATGCCTCGCTCTCTCTGAGCCACTTGCGTGGGCTTATAATGGCACAGCCCTCAGTTTTTAACCACCTGTTTATCTCCTTACATGCATGACGCTGAAAACTCATCTCCTCACCGTTGGTTTTTTGTGGACCTGAAGGTGATATTGATTTGGTTCATTATCAGTTATGCCTTTAATTAAAAGGGCATCATTGAGGGCATAAGAGATATATGAGATTAGGCAGCTATTAATGGCTTTTTGTTGCAAGGATTTCTGCCATTAAATTTAATCTCCTGTTTTACAGTTGTATTATTTGCATTCACTATTATCGTAAAAAATTACTCTCAAGGTCTAAATGAATTTATTATGAAGGAAAAAAGGTATTGCAGCACCCTTACTGTCACAGTCACTCAAGCAGCTGTCCTGGCTATTCTGAGTCACCTGTAGTAAAATCTTGGTAAGTCTCATGCAGTCCAGTAATAACGGACTGCAGTATGAATATCAAAAAGGCGCAATGAAACACTGATATATTTAATGTTCTGCCGAAAATATGCCGTTGTTTAGCATTAATGCATAATCTGTGTTTACTCTGAATTATTCCAGCTATAATTGTTGGTTTTGCGACACGCTGAATTCTTAATCAGGATTTGTACATTTCCCAACTCCTCCCTGGCGTGTCTGTTTAGGGTTTACTGCCCCCTCAGTAAACAGTGTTCTCCAAATCCCCCCTCCCACTGCCACCACACCAGCACACCTTGGACAGCCATGCTGCAGAGTCTGGACCTTGTAATTGTGTGTGTGTGTATGTGTGTGTGTGAGAAACAGGCTGAGGAATATATATCGAGGACCAGAAGGATTGCGTATTTCATGTATGGTGTGTGTGTGTTTGTGTGTTTGTGTGTGTGGATGTGTGCTTGAGAGAGGGAGACAGTTTGTATGTGGACCCTGGGTTTGTGTGTGCGCATGTATGTGTGCGTGTGTGTGCATGCCCGTATGTACTTGTGTGTGCATGTGTGTGTGCCTGCATGCACGTCTGTGTGCATGTATGCGTGTGCGTATGTGTGTGCATCCATGCGTGTGTGCATGTGGGCGTGAGTGTGTGCGCGTGCGTGCATGTACATGTCAGTGGGTGGGGCTATCCCACTGTCCATTGTCAGCAGACCTGTGTATTCAGTGTGGTTGACCTTTGCTAAATACTAGTCTCTTTGGCCTGTTTCTCTCCCCCCTGCCAACAGCCCTGAGTCCATTCTAAACTATTCCACAACAAGCTGAGGTTACAGCACTGCCACCCCAGGCCTGCTGGCCCCTGTGTGCACAGTATAGTTTGTCGCTGATAGATCAATACAGCCATGCTGTACTGCAGAAACTTCCATGTGCAGGGCAACAGCTGGAGGCAAACTGCAAACCAACACCTCGGTCAGGGAGCTCCTGAGAAGGGGGGGGCGGGGGGGGGGGCAGTTCCTTTCCAGTGCTTTTGTTTTTCCTATCATCTGCAGCCAAGCCCTGCTGATACTGTATAACACTGCCTTCTGACTGACTAGCAGTGGGCTTTTTGCGATCTGTGTCCCCCTTCAAGGTTTTTGTACAAAGCGAATAGTTCCGGTCATAGAGCACTTCTTTATGTGCCAATTCATATTCCTGCTGTATTTCTTATTTAATCTTATTTTGTCATATTATTTAATCGGAAGGTTCGTCCCTTTTTATGTTTTTTTTTTTTTTTTTTTTTAATCCAATTGGTGGAGGGGGAAAAACATACGTGACCGTGTAGCTAAAATATAGTTTTATTGACTTTCTTGGAACGACAAAAACGAATATATACAAGTGTTTGTAAATTGTTTTAATTTTGTTTGTAATCACCCCGGTTTCTGGCATTCTAGAACTGCAGTTCCCTTTTTGTGTTGCCGCTCCCGAACAACATGAAATGTATCTTTGAAATGTAACAACAATGTGGTTGGTCCTTGGAGTTAGATTATTACTTTCAGTTAGTCTTACTTTTTTTGTCATTTTGATTTGCCAAATTTGTAAATAATGGAAGTGTTTAAAAAAGAAATGCTTTAACACTTGTTTTTTCTCTGATTTCAATTAACGTGCGTACATATCTTAGTTCTAATGTTTAGTTTTATATGACGCATCAGAACTACCTGCTGTATCTTCACGACGTGCCACAACTCTTGTCGTTGCCCTTGTTGTTTTTGGTTCTTTACCCTACCCGGGGAAATTGCACTAAATAGAATTTAGTCTAGTCCAGTTATTAGTATTTCAAAATGTATTTTAATAGGGGAAAATGATAGAAGCAGTGATACAAGCAAAAGCACAGGAATCTTCACAAATAAACTCGTCTGAACTTCTCTTCTGAGCGATGCTTTATGAAGCGTCCTACACGTCCAGCCTATCTACAGGCTATGGTAGGCTACTTGTTAATTAGGTTACTATCAGTGAAAGAATGGAGACGTATTTAAGAGCTCATCTCAGGTCCCTCGTTCATCCCTCCACACTTGAATTTCAAACGGATATTTCCATGTTCATCTACAGCACGGTGGGAGGTGTAAAGCAATGTTTTAAATGAACAAAATTGTTCGAAGAAGGAGTTATCATCAATCGGATGATCACCGACTTTGTAACGTTGCACGTTTAATCGTGTCGTGCAGAGACGCGTTGTTTTTGTAGAAGGCGTAATCCACGTAATTTATTTTTTATACTGTAGGCCAATGATTCCTTTTGGCGAACAGCGGCAGCTGGTAGTCCAAGTGCATTCCGGTAATAGACTTTTCAATCTGGAAGACTATATCCAATTGAATTTAGCATTTGTAACACCATTTAAATATTTGGTATAAAAACCGTCTTGCATTTTTATTTTTATTTATTTTTTATTTGACTAAACCCCATTTACACAAATTTTCACAAAAAGCGAATGAATCGTTAGCCCACCGTTAGACGCCGTTACATCTGCGTAGATGTGTCACATTGTGCCCTTCATGGAAACGTAAATCAAACGATGAGGCCTCCGTACAGCGTTGCAGCATGTATGGTTATATCTTTGATCATGTGCAAAATCGTATTACAAATCTTTAGGCTATTTGTGTTACACGTGGTACCTTTAAGATGTCTGTTCACATTTTATATTAAGCAACCCCAAGAAAGGGTTTAAAGGAAGTTTGTTTGTTTGTTTGTTTGTTTTCTTCCATTTTGAACCTCAAAGATATGCCTAT